>NW_011888924.1:114230-121041 GCF_000151845.1 Pteropus vampyrus
ATATTAAACACTCCCCACACCAAAAAAAATAAAAAAAAAAAACTCTCCAAGACTTATTACTGGTTAATAACATTATGTTCTAATGTTTGAATTTCAGATTCTGTTCCCACCACTTTTTACTTGTTTCTTCTCTGCTCTTGCCAAACCATCCTTCCCTGTAGGGGAAGTAAAAGTCCCACCCCACTGACCTGGGGCTTGGCCATATGACTTGCTTTGGCCATGGAAGGTAAGTGGACATGCCATACCACGCCCGCTTGTATGCTCTGGCTCTGCCCCCTTTAGCTTCTGTCCTCTCTACCTTGAGAGCAGCACGCTCCACATAGTGGCCGCTCCTTCCACTCAGTCCCAGAGTAAAACACTGTGGAGTCAAGAAAGAAGATGGGCTGTCCCGAGAAAAGCTACACATGACTGGGAAAGAAGGAAGGTCTTTTGTAGTAAGCCACTGAAATGTGAGGGTTATAAGCTACTGCAACAAAAGCTATTATACTGTAATGACCACAGAGAAGTTACTTAATTTCTTAGTTGTATTACCTCTGTTACCTCTGCGAAATGGTAATAATCACCTACCTCACATATCTGAAATAATGAGGATGCATGTGTGCCCGTATGTATGTAAAGTGCTTCACATAGTACCTGGCACACAGGAGACACTCAATGGTCATAGCTATTAAAATTCCTCTCTTCTATCAGACAGGCAAGGTTCTAATAAATATATGCATAAAAGAGGACTCAAATTCCAGATGACCATCTGAAGGAAAATAGAGCTTCCAATGGACCAACTGTGGAGTTTTTGGTGCACTGAGTAGTTGAGGACACCAGAAACATGGCCCCTGGGTAACAAACGGAAGGAGGTGACAAGAATATGACTGCATTTTCAGACATATAAACCTAACACCTAACATACAGAACAGGGACCTGTTGATAGTTAAAAATCTAGTTACTTGGAAGTCCAGGTATCTATATTCAACCCTGGCTAAAGAAATGTATGCAAGTGAACAAAGGTACTTCGATTCTAAGAAAAGTTCGTTAAGCTGTGACTTTTACTGAAAGAAGCCAACACACACTACATCTAAAAATCCTGTCTGCAAAGAAACCACTTTAATAATGATTTCTTGTCCCACCCTCACTCCATCCCCACCCCCCAGGAAGGATCCTGTTTACACAGTGCTGTGTGAGTCCAGGCTGTGAAACTAGTACCACACGTTCAACACTCCCTATAAAAAGACACACACTTCATGGCTCACCGACTTCATCCCCTCGTTTGATGGTTTCTATTGATGTCCAAAGAGAAGAGGGATCACCTTACAGTGACCCATTTCAGAACCCAATCTCCAGGAACGCACTTTATCTCAAAACAAAAACGCCCATAGCAGCCTGGCTCTAAAGTATTTCACTGTTTGGAAATTGCTTAAAAAAGAGAAAAACCAGACTTTCTGCTACAATTCTAAGACGGCAAGTCTACATTCAGGGGGACAACTGGCTGTTTGCTGTTACTGTTATTTTCAATTATTCTAATCATGGTACTAGACACCAATTTTAACAAACAGCTTCTCAAGAAAACAGTAGAACCTACCTGATCACGGAGCTACCCATTTTTTAAAATCCTAGTATACAGATTGTTTTACTAATAATTTATGCTGATTAAGAAATTGTTCAAACCAAAAGCCTGTATTACAAATATTTCCATTATACAGTTAGATAATCATATACCTAAGAAATGCCTCTTAACTGGTTCAATCATTATGAACCACATCAAAACTTCAACATGAATAAGAAAACCTGAGCATTTATTTCACTGATTTACAGAAGTAAATCAAACAAACTACTCAAAACATTTAGCAATCCAGACCTTCTCATCCATTACTTGAAAAAATTAAGTTAAAGCATTGTCCCTGATGCACAATTATTATTTTGCTTAGAAAAACATATACCATAAGCTTAGGTCGCACTGGCATACACACGACAAGGGTGAAAAACAAAGAATAAAAACTGGATTAACTTTTTTCAAGAGGAAACAAAGTTGTGTCCAAAACTGTTAAGAAAGTACAATTTCGATGGCCATCAGCCTTGATCTCTGCTCTTCAGTCAATTCATCTTAAACATACTCTATAATAAAGTGGACTTCACTAACTCAGAATTTCTGTCTGATACATCCACCAGTCACAAGCTGACAACCAGTCAATTGTACCATTACCTTGGTTTTAAAAAGTGGGATAAGACTTAAAGTTTACTTGCTTTTTTGAAGAAAAGCATAACTGCTTTCAAGTACTACAGAATTTGATTTCACACAAATGCCATACTAGTTCTGATCGATTGTATCTAGTCAGTTATTTTATTTAGCCGGTATTACGTATTAATTAAAACAATTTCAAGTTTAGAAACTCTGTTAGCCAAGCAAACTCAGCATACAGGTTTGTTTTCTGATAAACTCTACTGATTACAAAGTTAAAAATTACTACAAATGCCTTAACTGAATTTCTTTTTTGAAATTCTATTTTGGACTTATTTGGTCAGAATGCCTCTTCTTCCAAAAGATACAAATTAGTGACATTCCACAGCCTTACATTTAACAATTAATTGTCGGGGGCATCTCGACCTTTCCCCACACTTATTTTTACCTTCTCCAGCCTCTCGAAGTATTCCCTGAGGAACGCCATGGGTCTCTCCGGCCGAGCAGTGCACAACTGCACAATAGAGTCCTTCAGCAGGGCCTGAATGTTGTGCTTCTGCACGTACAGCTCACATTCCCGGAGGCTGCGCTCCTCTTCACTGGCGGCGGTGCTGCCAGACGCCATGGTTCTCTGTGAGGAAACACACGCACAGACAGACACACACACACACACACACACGCTTATGTCAACTATTTACAAAGGGCAAATACCAATTTGGCTTTTTTTAGTTTTTTTTTTTTCAAAGGAGGTGGGGACTAGAGAATAAGATATGTAAAGAAAGAGGATTCTTCCAAAGAAGTGCTTCATTCAGTTCCTGCTGCAGGATCTACGTTCTGCAGGCAGCAACAGTAAGAGGCAAGAACCTCAGCTCCAGGAGGAAGCATGAGACACTATCCCCTGCAGAGGCGGGCTGCTGGGGAGTCGGGCCCTTAAGAGAATTTCATTCAGTCCTCCCCCTGCAAAAGAAATCATGATGACGTGGGAAGTGTGTAAATGGTAAACAGGACAGAGAATTACAAGGGCGCAGAAGTAGGCTCTAAGTGAAAGCAAATAAGCACAATGAAGAACAGCTGACATTACCTATAGGTAAGTCCAATCCCAGAAGACTGTCCTAATGTCACCTGGCAAACCACTGGAGCAAAGGATCTGATTAGCCAACTACTAGCATAATCAAAAAAATTTAAAGCACAATAGGAACGCCAGATGAGTTTTTAAAACCTTTTATTCCAGACTCTTACTAGATTCTAAACCTAAATTATAACATGCTTACCCACTGGTAAAAGGGAAAATCCCTACTTAAAAAAAAGAAATTTACCAAGTAAATTAAAAAATTTGGACAGGAAAATGTTTAAACATTTTCTTCATCTGGACAGGAAAATATTAAAGTACTATAAATTTTAAACTTACAAGATTCAACAGGTAAACTGTATTTACTGAATTTTAGAGGTTTCAAATCACCTTGATGTGAAGTAAAATAGATAATAATGGGCAGCTAACCTTACCCTGGAATTGAAAGCTTATTAATTTAAAAACAGTCATAAACTGCTTTCCTTCTTATTCCTAGTTATTAAACAATTAAGATTTGAAGATAAAAGCAAGTTCTCTCTACTCTGCAAACGAAATCAATACTAATGGGCCTTTCCCAAATACCACACACACAAAACCACTGAAATGAAACTGTAAATGTGAAAGCACAAAGAAATATTGGAATAAAGAGCTACAATGCTACCCTGTCACTCATGTTTTGACAGCTTTCATAGGGGTCAGTAAAGAGCAGATTAATTAAGAGACCATGAGAAGTACGCAGCTACCTGACAACATACGTTAGTGGACACAGAAAAGAATGATGCTGATACTTCAGAACAAACACTAAAAAAGTCATTTACTCGAGAATGGATTTATACCAGCCACATTTCCACATCAATTACAGGAATTGATAATCTCCTTCAGAATTTTCTGCATTTCAAATAATAGTGAGGCCACCAACACCAATGATAAATCATATCTTTTATGCTTCAAAACATGGAGACATTCAGGAACATCAATAGATGTATTCAACTGACCAGAGAAATCAAAGATCAGCCCTTTGGCTGGTAGAGAGAATTGGGTCTAAGACATGAAACTGTTTTGTTTGAAACAAAGAAATGTATTAAAAAGACCAAAAGAAGGCACTGGTAACAAGGTAGCATATGAACAAAATGCCCCAAGATAACGTAGTCACCATGTGGACCCCTGAATATGAAAATATAATGCTCTTAATACTTTTAATCTAATAATACCTAGACTGACTTGGTACTCATACTTAGTCTTAAGAGCCCAGAAATTCAGCTTCTCTTCCTCAAAATTACTCTAAAATTTTCACTGCATTGTCTCTACTCTTTTGGAAATTTAGCTGCGATAAAATTCAGTTGTAAAAAGATTATATGCAAGGAAATATTTTAAAACATTTCTGAGAAACTCGCTGATTCAGACTGTACCCAAGAAGACCAAGCAGGAACACTTCCTTGGGGTCATCTGGAGGAAGCGTAAGCTTTCCTTTCTCTGCTGAAAAGACCAATCCTTTGGGGATCTCTCAAGTAGTAAAGTCGTGTGGCATCACACCTGCACTGAGCTGGAGGGGTTAACAGGTATCGCCTATTTTCGAGAGGAAGGACAGGAGAGTGCCCTTCACTTCACTTATGCCACAGTCACTGCCATAAACTGAAGAAGAGAAGCAGATCCTTCATCCTACTCTAGTCAGAAGGCCACAGTGGTGGCGAGGAGGCCTCAGGGGGAAAAAAAATCGGGAAAGGGAGGGAGGTGAAATGGAACAAAAGGAAATTTAGGAGCCAGGCTAAAATCATGGGGGGTCGGGGGGGGGGGTTATCCCGGGATGAAGGAAAAGCGATCGCTGAAGATGACGAGAAGACAGTAGAGAGGAAAATATGAACTGCCAAATCTCAAGATCAGCCAGAAACGGCGGAGGAAACGACGGCCGATTCCGGTAAAACCGAGCCGTTGTCCTTCAGGAAATGAAGGCGAGCGAGGAGGCGGCGGCGTGCGGGGGCGGAGGCGGCGGGAGCCCGACGGCCGCGGAGGGCCGCTGAAGGCCGCGGAGGGCCGGGGCCTGAACAACACACAGTGGGGGGAGCCCGCGGGCGGGGGGCGGGGCGGCCGGGAAGCCCCGCACCGGAGCGGACGTTACGGCTGCCTGAGGACCTCGGGGGTGCAGAATCGGGGGCGCGGCCCGGGGCGTGAGGCCTGCGGGGAGGCGCCCGCCGAAGCCAGGGAGGGGCAGGGGGTGCGGCCGTCCCCCTGCAGGTCGCTCCTCGTGACGCCATCTTGGATCGGTCCAGCGCCCCCAAACGGGGGGCAGGGAGGCGACGCTCGCCCCACCGGGTCCCTTGTCTACCCCACTTACCTGGGAACAGGCAGCGGCGGGCGCTGGAATGCGAGTGCGAGTCTGCGGGTTGCTGGGCTCTGCAGGCACTTCCTTCGCAGCCCAGCTCCACTCTGCAATAGCGGCTCAGCGGCGGCTCCACCGGAAACGACCCGCCCGCAGCCAATCAGCGCTCGGCTGCTGACGTCAATGCGCCTCGCTCTGGCCAGAGCCGTCGCCTTGGCAACCTTAAAGGCCCGACGGCCCAGTTTCTCTCCCGCCCCTCCCTGAAGGACCCCTGCCCCTCCACATCCTCGAATCTTTCTTCTGTTCTCCTGTCTTACCTCCTCCCTTATCCGCAGCCCTTTCCTCACTCCCGCCTCTTCTTTCCGCAGTCTCTCTAGCACGGCGCTTCCTTGCTCTGTTCACCTGTCGCTCCTTACCTGTTCCTCTCTGGATGTCTCTCTTTATTCTTCCTTCTGCTCTTCGCTCCCTCTCCGCGCGGCTTTCGAGAGCTCCCTTTTCTCCCCCTTTCCTCCTCCCCTCCTCTCTCCTCTCCACTCTCACTCCAGCCTCCCTCGCCGCCTCTGCCTTTTCTCCCTTCAGCCTCCGCCCCCCACCCTAGCCGGCCCACGTGGGGCGTCTCAGATGACAGGTGGGCAACTCCGCCCCGTGGTCCCTCTTGGGGGAGGACGTGGGGCCCCGGCGGGAATTCCTGCCGTTTCCAGGCCGCGTGGAGTCGGCGGCAGCTGCGCCGCGGGGCGAGCGCGGGCGGATGCCCAGGATGCGCATTCCCGACCGCGCATCCTGTGCCCCGCCAGCGCGGTGCGGGCCTCCGGGCTCGGCCCAGTCATCCGGTCCAGGAAATCTGAGCCCTGCCAAGTGTCCGCTTGGCAGATCGAGCTGCTCTCCCCTCCGGGGGTGCTGTCGTCAGTGGAGGCCACACTGTCCCCATGGGCATAAGACACTGGAAAGGATTTTGTCGGGGTCCAAGAGAGGCCCGAGTCCTTCTAGAATCGGGAATACCCTCCATCATCACGCCTGACCCCCTTGATGAGACGTACAAAGCGTGCAGATTGATACAAACGCCCTGTGACCGCACGAGAAAGCTTAACTGCCCCCCCCCCAAAAAAACTGCACTGATCAAGGTTGATTGGGAAGGGGGAGCGACTTTACTCTTTCAGCCATTTTTCCATCAGAGTATTTGCTCGTGGACGAAGAACGGAGGGGCAGGGGACGGTTTGACATATAAAGTCGCTAACGATTACCGAAGGCCCTTGAA
>NW_011888924.1:121091-123229 GCF_000151845.1 Pteropus vampyrus
TTTTTCCATCAGAGTATTTGCTCGTGGACGAAGAACGGAGGGGCAGGGGACGGTTTGACATATAAAGTCGCTAACGATTACCGAAGGCCCTTGAAGGACACGTATCCTTGTGTCTGACTGGTACCTGTTGTACTCGCATGGTATATGACTCAAGGGCTGTCTGTGTAAACACAATGGATTTAAAACAATACAAAAAAACTACATAAACTATCTCATTGATAATTTTTGTTTTGATTCCATTTTGAAATAATAATATTTTGCACATGTTTGGTTAAATATTATTAAGATTAATATCACCTTTTTTAACTTTTTTTTAGCTATTAGAAATTTTTTAATTATACATATGGCTGGTGTTATATTTCTGTTGGGCAGCCCTGCCCTTAGGAGGAAGCCAACTGTTCCCTTAAATCCAACAGGCTATAGTAAGGGTCCTGCTGGTCAGAACATTTTATTTCATTATGGTTATCTCCTGGTTTTTGATAGAGAAAGCATAGGCAACATCAGAAAAACCATTACGCCTACAGCAGGGGACTGGAGGAGGGAAGTTTCTCCTCTGGGGACCCCTCCCCCGCACATGCTGACCATTGGCCTTTTGCCAAGGATGGGTGATACCCTGACAAAAGGCCAGGAAGGGGGGATTAAAGACAGAGCCTCAGTCATATAGGATTTCACCCTTGTCAGTACAAAGAAGAGCTAATAAACTGAACCCTGAACTGGCAAGCAGCAAAGGGAATTCGATAGCATTAAGCAGGCCTGATCCTGTACTGAGAAGAAAACAGGGCAGTCAGGTAAATCTGAGTCTGGTTTCAGGCTCTGCCATCTCCGGTAATTGACTTAATCTCCATGAGCCTCAGTTTCCTCAATCATAAAAGGATAAGCAGGGCTGTGTTAAAATTAACTAGTAAAGATAATAATGGCAAACATGTACATAGCATGCACTATGAGCCTGGCACTGTTCTAAGTGCTTTGCACATAATAATTAACTTAATTTGCATAATAACTTTGTGGCATAGGTATTATTATTACTGTTATTGTTACAGAAGGGAAATGAGGCATGGAGGAGTTAAGTGACACGGCCAAGGCCACACAGGCAGTGGTTTCAATCACTCTTCTTTGTAGCACAGGCATAAATAAAGTGCCCATCACAGTGTAGGATCCAATAAATAAATGTTAGTTTACTTCTCGCTTCTCCTCCCCCTTCCTAAAGAACTACTCAAAACTACATGGTTAAAACTGAGTTGTACTGTGTCCCACCACTAGCGTTACCTTCCTAGGACAGTCGAGACACTTAGAATGAGGGAACAAGCAAGCTGGTGACATTGAACTAAGTGCTTTGAGTGACAGCTGCTTCCCTGCTAAGGCCGGGGAGTGTGTGTCCCCATTCAGCTGCATTCAGGCACCAGTCCAGCCACGGGCCATTTCCTGTGTCAGTCGTGCTCAACCTTGTTCTAGCTGCCAAATCCTCATAGGCTGGGACTTTCAAAGAGCAAAAGGAAATTGGGCAGTAGGTTGTTGAGCCTGGGGAGAGTTCAGGGAGACAGCTGCTCTGAAAAACCAAACAGCCTCAGTGGTTTCCAAATGGTGTGAATGCGCTTTCGACGCCGCTGCATGGCTGCAAGAATAACGACTTGTAAATTACATTTCAGAAATGGCCATTGTTCCTCTGTATTTTCTGTGGTTTCCCCTTCTCCAGAGGCCTTCCGGCCTGGATTCCAAGGTCTATCAGCCTTTCTTTGGCCTGTGTCCTTGGAAATTTCAACAAAGTTAAATTTCTAGGGTGGTTGGGTCATAAGTAAAATTTTCTCTTTAAAAAAAAAAATTCCTTAATTGCTGTGACAATGTGAAACAATAGCAAACAATTTTAAAAACAAAATAAACAGCAGCGTTGCATTTAGTAATCAGAGGCGGAATGAAGAACTAATACATAAAAGGAAAGAATACTTTGCTGGCCCATTTCTTAGTGTTTCTTACGGTTAAAGTTTCCACTGGCTAAGGACATATCCACATATTTTAGATTTTCAGGGAGAACTTTTCACCTATTTGTGGTGTGCAGTGGAGCTGAGCATTTGTTTCCTGTGGCACCCAAGGCTGTGGTTTCGCACCTAACCCAATTCCAGCAAGCATTCAAATGCCAAGTC
>NW_011888924.1:127719-142130 GCF_000151845.1 Pteropus vampyrus
ATTATTATTAACTAAAGTCCATAGTTTACACCAGGGTTCACCCTTGGTGCTGTACATTCTATGGTTTTTGACAAATGTATAATGACAAGTATTTACTATTACGCTATCACACAGAATACTTTTACACAGAATAGTTTCACTGCCTTAAAAATCCACCCTGTTCCATTATTTATCCCTACCTTTCTTCTGCCAGCTGCTGGCAACCACAGATCATTTTACTCTCTCCAGAGCTGCCTTTTCCAGAATGTCACGTAGTTGGAATCATACCGTATACAGCCTTTCAGACTGGTTTCTTTCACTTGGCATCATGCATTTAAAGTTCTTCCATATCGTTTCATGACTCGATAGCTCATTTATCTATAGTGCTGAATAATAGCCCATTGTCTGGATGTGCCACAATTTATTAATCCATTCACCTATCGAGGGACATCTTTGTTACTTCCAAGTTTTGGCAATTATGACCAAAGCTTCTATAAACATTCGTATGCAGGTTTTTATGTGATCTGAAGTTTTTAGCTCACTTGGGTAAATACCAAGCAGCACAATTGCTGGATCCTATGGCAAGAATATGTTTAGTTTGGTAAGACGCTGCCAAACTGTCTTCCAGAGTGGTTGTACCATTTTGCAATCCCACCAGCAATGAATGACTGTTCCCGTTGCTCCACATCCTCATCAGCATTAAGTGTTGTCAGTATTTTGGATTTTAGACATTCTATGAGGTGTGCAGTGGCAACTCATTGCTGTTTTAATTTGCAATTCCTTAATAGCATATGATGTTGAGCATCTTTTTATATGTTTATTTGCCACCTGTCTATCTTCTTTGGTGAGGTGTCCTTTGCCCATTTTTTTCATTGGGTTGTTTGTTTTCTTGTTGAGTTCGAAGACTTCTTTGTATATTTTGGATAAAGTCCATATAACTTTCAGATCACAATCTTTTGATTTTTTTCCAACAATTTAAAAATGTAAGAATTATTCTTAGCTAGTAGGCTGTACAAGAAGAAGTGGTAGGCCAGAGTCAACCCACAAGCCACAATTTGTCAAACCTGCCTTAGAAGTTTGAATTTTCTTCTTAGAGCCACTGGGCTTCCGTTGAGTGGTTGCATGCAGGGAATAGATGCAGCCAAGTACATACTTCATCATTCTGCCTATAATGGAGCAAGGACAGAAGTAGGGAGTGTGAAGGAGCCCGGAGCAAGGACACTTGTTAGGAGTCTGTTGCAGTGATACAGGTGAGGGGCGGTGATGGCTTAGACTGGGGGGAACAAAATGTTCTGATGCAGGTAAAAAGATCTGGACAGATTTCAGAGATATTAAAGAATAGGAGTGACAGAGTCTAGGGATTGATGTGGAGAATGCAAGGGAGAGGGGACTCAGGGATGATGCCTGGGACTTGGACAATGAATTAATGCTACTCTAGTTCACTTAGTCAGAGAACAGAGGTGGAGCAGCGGGGATAGATGGGATGCAGCCAGGTTCAGTGTGGAATATTTTTAATTTGAGGGGCCATGGGACATCAGTGAGGGCTTTCCAGTTGCTTGCTGGTTGGAAGTTTAGGAGAGAGCTAAGGGCTTTGAAATCAACTGATTAATTACAGTGCTATGGGAATAAATTGAAATCCCTCCCAGTAGAGGGCTTTGAGAGAGAAGGGAAGAAGGAAGGTGGTATGAGAAAGGCCAAGGATGAGAGGATAAAGGGAAGAAGGGGACCCAGCAGGTACATTTACAAAGCAGGCAGCAAACCAGCAGAGAATAGGGGTCACAAAAGACAAGGGAAGCAATTGTTTCGAGAAGGAGACAAATGCTGCAAAGAGATGGCGTGAGAAAAGGAGAGTCAAAGCAAGTCACCGCACAGGTGAGACACTGGAAAAAACCAAGACGACACTTCTGATCTGCCAAAAAAGGGGACATATGCTCGGAGCCGTCTCTCCACATTTGCATGGACCGGCCAGCAGGAGACTAGAGAGTAAGTAATCACAAAGCTGTCGTGCTGCTTAATGTTCATTTGAAACTCATATCAAAAGACGCAGGGAAAATATACAGAATGTCAAGGCTGCACTGTTTTCACTGACTGCTTTTCCACCCACATCGCATGGGGCAAATCCTGAACAGTGCCCTTACCCAGCCACTTCCGCAACATGCTTTTGAGGTCAGCCCCAGTCGGCACATTCCCCGAGCCTGGTTCTCATGCCTTCCCAGAAGTTCTGTGAGTTACCCCACTATACGTTCAATAAATTCCATTTCTACTTAGGTCGTCTAGGGTTTGTTTCTTTGCTTACGTATAAGAACTCTGGCTGACATAAGTCCATAATCTGTCCTGGAAAATAATGATATAAAAGTCTTTCGGTTCCTGTTGGGATAATTAGGAAATGACCTGTTAGTTAATGCATAGTCTTCATAGTCATCCATGAAGGGAGGACCAGGAGACTGTGACCATGATGACCCAGTCACAAGTCACAAGTGCTTGGAGAGCCTCACTTTGACCAACGCTGGTCCATGCACGCTTGAATTCAGGTGGCAGCCCAGAGCAGGGGGCTCTCATCAGTGGCCGTCTAATTCTGTGTAGAGGATGAACACAAAAAATTCTCCTCTGTAACTTGAAGAAACACGTAGAAAAATTAACACCTACACTGAGAAATGCTACATACCAGCGGTCCACGACCTTTTTGGCACCAGGGACCGGTGCTCCAATGAGAATCTGACGCCCGATGATCTGAGGTGGAGCTGAGGCGGTGATGCTAGCGCTGGGGAGCGGCTGCAAATACAGATGAAGCTTCTCTTGCTTGCTGGCCACTCATCTCCTGCTGTGAGGCCTGGGTCCTAACAGGCCACAGACTGGTACCGGTCCGGTCCGCTGCCTGGGGGTTGGGGACCCCTGCTATATGCCTTTTCCACTTTGAAATAAACAGCTATAGGTAGTAGCCTTAATGATGGTTATTGCTGAGCAGCTCTTTTGGCTGGCCCTTCTGCAGTGACCCCTGGCATGCCACCCCAGCCCTGTCTGCTCCTAGGTTTGGATCCCGCGATGGAATCCGGTGCCCCTTTGTGATTGTTCCCTCACCCCAGGTTGCTAAATTGGTCTTATCTACTGACGTCTTTCTCCCTTCCCCCGCTCCTGCCTCCACCAAAGTGAGTTTGGCATTCTGGATTTTCAGCTAGCTCCTGGTCATGCTCCCTCCCCTCCACCCCCCCAAGGTTCTCGTAGAAACTTCTTATCTTCAGATCCCCTCGATACAGTCCAAGTTCCTGTCTCAGCATTCCCCTGCTCTTCCCCATTTTCCTACCACCCATGAATCCTTCAGTCCTAGTCTGGTACATAAGGTGCTAACATCTTATGCAAAGCACAATGTCCTGAAGCACCCGGGAATTTAAGACACCCCAAAGAAGGCTGGTGGGTGCTGTTGGTTACCAGCTAAAGTGGCGCCACCAAGTGGCAATAGTGTAAACAGTTTAGAATTCACCCCAGTTTTGAAATTGTGTGGCTGGAACTTTATGTCACCTTATTTCAGATTTGCATACATTTTTTGTCTCCAGTATACCTCAGGTTGACCAGGGCAGTCATCCATTTATTCAACAATGATTTAATGTGTACCTACTCCACCAAAAACTGTGACAATCCCTACAAGGGCGAGGCACACATGATCCCTGGTCTGGGGGAGACAGAAAAATTCACATGGGGGAGGGAGGGTGGAGAGTAGTCAGGGATGGCTTCCCAGAGGAGGTGGCATCTCAGCTGACCTAAGAATGAGGAAGGGTTGGTGAAGGGGTTGGGGCGGGGAGGAACACCTAAAGGTAAGAGGGAACAGGCTGGAAGGCATTTGGGAAACTGCAAGTAATTCAGGACACGTGGAACCAGAAACGGTGTGAGGGGAACTGGCAAAAGATGAGTTTGACGAGCTCATGACAATCGGGCTGACACACACGCACGGTGCGTACTTTGTGCCAGGAGCCGTTCTCATATTTTACGTATGTTAACTCAGCTAATCCTCACCAGAACCTTCTGTGGTAGGTACTATTGTTATTTCCATTTTACAGACGAGGCATCTGGGGCATAGAGAGGTTTAATAACTTGCCCAAAGTCACATAGCTGAGAAGAGGCAGATCTGAAACGTGAACCAGGACTTTGAGCCAAGCTCATGAACTTGACCTTTTTACCTGAGAGCAAATAAAGACCTTCAAGGAGAGGAGGAGCCTGATCAGGGTATGCTTTAGAGAGATTATAGGATGCCAGCGTGTCCTCTGATGCCTACAACAAGTTTGAAACCGAGGATGTTTGGGAATTAACACTCGGAGAAGACACCAACAGATACCAGAGCCAGTCCAGGAAGTGAGGGGGCAGCAGCATGGGATGGAAGTAGGGTCAACTGCCAGGTTTCCAACAACCGAGTGAGGAGCCGCCAGGATCCCAGCCAAGGCTGCGGAGGAAAGAGCATAGGGAATGCACCTGGCTGGCTCGCGGATACTTCCTCCAGGCAGAAACAGCCGCCCAGCCGCTTGAGCCTCCCTGGGCAGTGCCTGACACCGACTTATCTTTTCAGACTGACCTCTTATCTTTTCAGACGTATCTTCTCGCATTCTCCCTAGATCCTCACCTAGCTTGAACCTACTTTGTTACTTACACCCAGACACATTTACAAAAAGACCGAAGGAGCATTGCAATAAATAAGCATAAAATAAAATTATATTAAAACATGAATAAGAATCAATGTCAAGATCAGGGAAAACACAAATAAGAGCAGAAATCGAGCTTGGATGGCGGGGGGCGGGGCGGCGAGGAGAAGGGAGAATATCGAAACACAAATATTCAAGCTGTAATGTTTTCCTACTGTTGCTACAGTTAAGCTCGAGATTGACACTAAACTTCCAGTCAAAGCAAAAAGGGAGAAATGGTCATTTATATAGCTGATATTGATAGAAAAGAGGAATGCAGCCATCTGTCAGGAAAACGTGCGTGGTCCTTGGCTAATGAGGTTCTCATATGGGTTTTCGAACCGGCTTGCTCTTCAATCCATCAACACCTCGTCCACCTTCCCAACACCACACCTTGTCTAGGACATTGCGTCCTCCATGCGTACAAGCACATAGCTATCTGTCAAAATCCCGCCCAAACGTCACAGCCCAGCTTAAGTGGTTTGGCAGCCATGAAGATGTCTCTTCCCTCCCTGGTCAGATGTTCTTCCTTCATTTCTCAACCTTGTTTTTACTTTTTCCATCACATTCTGTTATACGTTGTAATTCAATGTGTATATGTCTTATTTTACTGAAGCAGGATAGTCTCATGTTAGAGCGACAGCTCTGGAGTTAGTCTACCTGGGTCCCACCTTTGCTATTCACTAAACTATGTGACCTTAGGCGAGTCACTTAATCTCTCTAAGCTTCAATTTTCTCTTCTGTAAAAAAAAGAATGGTAAGAGCATCATCCTTGCTCTCTCGGCACAGTTCCTGGTACATGATGAAACTATCACATCACTGTCAGCATCTTCATAATCATCATCTCTCCTCCTAGCGCTGAGCTGTCCCATGCAGTAGTCACTAGTCACAGGTGGCTCTTTAAATTGAAATCAATTATAATCACACAAAGCGTAAGTCAGTTCTTCAGTGGCACTAGCCTCACTTAAAGTGCCACATGTGGCTAGTGACCATCACGTGTGAGAGAGAACATTTCCACGATCACAAAAATTCTACTGCACATGGCAAGTCTAGAGCAAAGATCAGCAACTTCTTCTGTAAAGAGCTAAGCAGTCATTGTTCTAGACCTTGCAGCCACATGGTCTCTGTCACAAGTCCTCAACTCCACTAATATAACAAGAAAGTGGCTATTGACGATGCACAAATGAGCGGGCATGGCTTTGTTCCAATAACATTTTGTTTAGAGACACTTAAAATTAAATCTCCTGTGATTTTCACATGTCACAAAATATTATTCTTTTGAATTTTTTTAAACCACTTGAAATTGTAAAACTCATTCTTAGCTTGTGAGCTGTACCAAAAAAATTCGGGAGACCATAATTTGCTGCCCCCTGCTCTGGAGTATACACTCCTTCCGGACAAATCTCCCATCTTATTCATAGCTCTGTATCCCGGAATACCTGTCATTAAGTGCCTGTTTCTGCTATACTTTGGAGAGTTACAGGTAATTCACAGCCTCTGTACTGTAAGAGCTCACAGTCTATACTCAGCAGAGTGATGCCCCCCCCCCCCAAAAGGCCCAATCCTACTCCCCAGGAAGCGTGATACATTACTTGGCAGAGGTGGGTTGCTGATCAGATGACCTTAGGATAAGGAGATCACCCCGGATTATCTGGGTGGGTCCAACATAATCGCAAGGGCCCTTAAATGTGGAAGAGGGAGGCAGAAGAGCCAGTGTCAGAGTGAGACCATGCGAGAAGGACTTGACCGGCCACTGCTGGCTTTAAAGATAAAAAGGAGGACTGTGGACAGCTTCCAGAGTGTGAAAAGCAAGAACGGGAATGCTTCCTGGAGCTTCCAGAGGAAATGCAGCCCTGCCAACACCTTGGGTTTAGCCTACGAGACCCATTCCAGGCCTCCGGAACTCCAGATCATAAATTTGTGTTCTTTTCAGGCACTAAGTTTGTGAAAATTTGTTACAGCAGCAATAGGAAACTAACACACAGCTATCTACTGCCACCTAACAAATTAACCGAACCCTTAAAGCCACAATCATTGTATCTCATGATTTTGTGGATCAGGAACTTTGCCAGAACTCAGCTGGATGATTCTTTTGCATGATGCTGCGTTGACTGAGGTCACTGGGTGGTGTTCAGCGGACAGATGGGCGGGTCTGAAGGATTCAGATGGCTTCACTCACATGTCTGCTGCCGTGGCGGGGCAGACTAAAGGACTGGACCCCGCTGCACTTGGAGTATGGACACCTCAAGGTGCCAGGCCACCTTCATGACGGCCCACAGCTCCCGAAGAGTATCCCAAGAAAGCCCGGTAAAAGCTGCAGAGCTTTTATGACCTAAGCTTCAAGTCCCAGAACATCATTCCTGCCACATTGTCTTGGCCGAGCACATGACTTCGGCCAGCCCAGATCCAAAGAGAAGGACATTGAACTTGATCTGTCAATGGAAAGACCGTCAAAGGTCCTTGGCCTTCTTAATCTGCTACAACTAAAAATTGGGAGCCAGTAAAAGGCTTTTTTCCCCCTCCCCTTTGGATTACGCGGGGTTTTTTTTCTACCTTCCTAATATGGAAAAGGACTAAAAAGAAAATTAGAATCATCCGCAATCCCACCACCCAGAAACTATCACATAACATTGTGAAAATTTCCCTTTCAATATTTTTGATGTTCAATCTTTTCAGACCCTGTATGTATTTTTGTACTTTTCCACTAACAGGCTTTAAATAGGGAATAGACATGATTAAATTTGCATGTTGAAACATTGCTTTGGCAGCAGCGTGGAGACAAGTTTGGCAGGGAGACAAATGGGACAGCCATTGCTACACAAGAGGTGGTGGCCCCTCTGAAGCCTGGATGCAGAAGAGCAGGGAGTGGACAGGGGAGGATTCAGCTATTCCAAGAGCTTCCCCCCACTTAGTTGTTTTTTTTTTTTTTATGTGAACAATTTAAGTTTAAAAAATATTATTTAAAGGACTATGTGAATACAACTGTAAGACCAGCCCAGTTCAGAAACAGGCTGGACAAAACAGCCCTCTGAAAGTTTACTTCTCACTCACATTGCGTATCCACTAAGTGGCCTGAAATGTGGTTTCATATTGTCTTCACACCAGACCTCAAGTTTAAAAGTGACTTCTTTCTAGAACATTGTGAGAGGGAGAAAGAAATGTTGGAACGGCACATGCTGGCTCTTCAAGCTTCTGCCAAGGAAGGACACATGTCAGTCCTCTTGCGTTTCAGAGGTCAAAGGAGATCGCGGGCCAATGAGGTTGTAAATGGGCAAAGAAGACCGGCAGCGGCCTCCAGGTCCCGATGGTCTGGCTGTCACCAGCCTCTGATCTCTCCCCCTCTACTGTCCTCTCACGCATCCCTCCAGCCACACTGACATCCTTGCTGTTGCTCAAGCAAGCCCGGGCCACCTCCACCTGAAACACCACCTTCCCCAGATGGTCTCAGCGCTTGCCGCCCCACCTTTGGGTCTGGGGTCTTATTTCAAACTTTCTGCCCAGTTCCAGTAGCACACATCATGCTCTCACTCACTCCACGTGTATCACCTTCTGCCTATTATATTTAGTTTACTAGTTTCTTTATTCTCTCTCTCACACACAGAAATGTAAGCTTCATGAGAGCAAGTTTTTTGTTTTGTTCACTATCACACCTCCAATACCTAGAACAGTGTCTAGCATATAAAAGGTGTGAAAATTATCTTTGCACGAGTCAATGATGAATGAGGGAATACTAGAAAGATTATTAGCCAGAAGAAAGTCCGAAAATGTTGGCTTTATATGCCTCTCATTACATAGCATGGCATCAGGCTAAATAAATATTGATTAACTAATTTGGTAGCCTTCATTTGAAAATTCGAGAATGTAAAAGTGTACCTGGAGGTAAAGTTTATTTTCCAGCAGTTGAATTATAGGTAGTTTTAGTTATGTATTTTTTTTCTGTTTTATTATTATTATTATTATTATTATTAATGAAACAGTATTTTGAGCTCTCACTATGTACCTGGCCCATATGTGTGTATACGAATGTCTTATGAAATCCACACCACACCAGCTCTGGGAAGTAACTAGCATTAGTGTACCCATTAACGCTCGGGTAACTGAGGTGTACGGGGTAAGTGACTTCTGCAAGGTAACACAGCTAGTTGGCGATGGAACCAGATTTCAAACTCAAGTTTGGTTCTGGCGCAAGAGCACAGCCGTCCACGTCACTACACTCTAGAGTGAGCATGATTTATTCTTATAATCTGAAGAAGGAAAGAGAAAGCTTATTTAAAAGAAAAAGAAACAAAAAAGAGGAGGAAGGGAGAGAGGAAGAGAAGGAGAGAGGGAAAGAGGAAGAAAAGCAAGAATCTCCTTATAATCGAAAGCTGGTGCCTCCTGACTTCGGCCCAATGATTTTCATAGGACAGTCCCCTGACTGTGCTTTCAAGACTCCATAATCACAAAGGCATTTAAAAAATCTCGTGGGGTCTTCCCTGCCTAGTCCAGACATCAGTCTAATGTGAAATTGATTGCAAAGTTGGCTAGTTCCCAAGAGAATGCTTTCTTTCATCGTGATCGATCAACAGCTCACTGAAGCACTAAACACGGTACGGACGGTAGGACTTGATCACTGAGCTCAGAGTATGTTTCTTTAGAATCATTGGAAAGAACACAATATTTTAAATGAAGAAAATATAGTTCTTCAGCCTTTGCGAGAATAACTGGAATGTTTCCTCTTTCATTCATCACAACCCCTCGTCTCCAAAAGCTGCGCCTGCAAAATGAAGTCTCTGCCTCTGTGGTTCAGACATTATCACCATTTCGCAAACACAGGGAGAGAGAGGCGGGGAGTTTAGAAGGTTCTATTTCCAGAGTAAAAGAACAAAGGGTCAAACTAACAAGTGGTCACTAAAAGAGGAATATTTTTAGAAGGCTTAACTCACTAGAAGCGACAGATGCCTTCTCCCCCCTAGTTTGCCCTCTCTCTTTTCATAAAGCAAAACCTACCGCTGTATTATCGCAATACAGTCCAGGGACTTGGAGTAACTCCGAAGTCTAAGATAACTTTCTTGTATGGCAACAGCTAGTTTTAGAGGTCACTCGACATTCAGCCCTTTCTGGAGGCGAAGTCAGTCGTTGTCTCTCACTCTCCATCTCTGTTAGGCTTAATTTAATTCTAAACAAATAGCACTGTGCACCAACTGATGCTCTTTTCAAGATTCTTCCAAGGATATTTGGTGGGTGAAATCATCTAATGAGCAGAAAGGCAGCCCACCGTCTGCCCTTGAATTCGACAAATCAAAAAAGTTTAGGTTGTTCTTCGAGTCCTAGCTAAAACAGATACATCTGGGATGTCTTTATATATTCTTAGGTATTATACTAGATTGCTAGTTTGTTGGTGCTTTGCTACGATGGTAGGAAATATACTTATTTTAAAGTGAAGGGAGCAAATCTAACTTTGCCTTGAATGATAAAATTTAACACTGTGCAGTAAATCACCACACTGATTTTCATGACAAATACAGGGACACTGTACTCTGGATGGTCCCCAGGATCTGAGGCCTCACCTAGGCTCTGCTTGCTTTCTGCTCATGGCAGAGGACACCATTCTGTTTTATCAACCCTTTCTGGATAAGTGTGGCGAGCTTTCAAAACTGACCCAAAAAGAGCTTCTTCGATCTGATAAAGGGCACCTTAAAAAAAAAGAAACTGTAGCTGGCACATTGTAAATGCTCGATAAATATCAGTTGTAATTATTTTTATACAGAAGTTTTACCTTGCATGCAGTCGAAACTGCCAGCCTCTTCCCTTATGGCTGCATCCTGCTAACTGCACTCATCTTTCACAGTTAGGCTCAAACTTCTCCCCTTGACCTCTCCGTACCCTCCATCAGCCTGTGTCTTACCCGTGCAGCACACAGCACTTGCTACACGGTCGTGAACCAGTGTCGTGAACCAGTCTCTCTGACTTTCTTCGAAGGCAGAGTTTCTCTTCCATTTTGTGCCTCGCCCGTAGCCGTGCCTAGCACCTCGGTCTCCTTCCCCTTCATCTTCGCGGCTCAGCTTAAATGCCATCCCATCCCAGAAGTTTTCTTGTCCACGCCACCTTCCACTGGATTTTCCTCCCAGCTTTATTGAGGGAGAGGTATGATTGACGAATTAAAAATTGTATATATTTAAGGTGTACAACATAGTGTTTTGATGGAAGGATATCTGATGTAATGATCACCTCGGTCAAGCTAATTAACCTACCCAGGACCTCACAGAGTTACCATTTGTGCCGTGTGTGTGTGTGTGTGTGTGCGTGTGTGTGTGTGTGTGTGGTGCCCCTGGTTTTCATATGTTCCAGGTGTCTTTGCATCACCAGTATCCAGCACGTAATAGGTGCTTAAGTAATATCACATGAATAAATGAATGAACAGCTAGATAGATGAGTAACTATCAAGCTGGGAGTCTATAATAAAGAGGAAAATGTCTGGTTATCATCGCTCAGAAAATTCGAGTTAAATATAACAATGTTTTTAATGCATAACTAAGCTTTCAAGGAAGAAAGGGAAACCTCAGGAGCCAGAAACATGGCAAAGGCAAACATGGCAGATAAAAAGCACAAACAAAAAGGGCACTGAAATCCAGACTTGTAAGAGCGTGAGCTGATGCAGCTGGAGGCAGAGACATGGCTGTTAGACTTGGCAAATGACAGGCTGAGATTTATTGTCTATGTAGACATAGGAGATGAAGCCTTGGACCCACAAGAGACAGGAAGTTGAAACTACGACCCCACATAAAACCGAGGTCTTTGAAGCTCTACCACCACAGGAAACAGGTAGGAAACTACCCAACAGCTCAAGAAGACAAGGGCGCTTCTCTACATCTTCTGAGTCATGGGTAAGACAGAAACTCTCCCCTGAGGAACTAAAACCTTCAGCCTGTATTGCGAGTGGGTTTAGGCTTCAAGTGTATCGTAAGATAGGTTGTCTGGGAACCTTCGAACTGAGAAATAAACATTTTTTAAAAAGTCCCAGGATAATGATATCTCTTGGGTAAATTGGTGCAGCCACTGTGGAAAACAATATGGAGGTTCCCCCAAAAATTAAATATAGAACTATCATATGAGCCTTCAAGTCAACTTCTGGGTATTTACCTCGAAAACAAAATCGCTAACTCAAAAAACATTTCCATTTCTGTCATTGCAACATTATTAACAATAGCGAAGGCATGGAAGCCACCTAAGTGTCTATCCATGGATGAACGGATAAAGAAAATACGTGTGTGTGTGCGCACATGTGCGTGTGTGTGCGCGCATGCGTGGGCGTGTGCGGATACATACAATGGAATATTATTCAGCCAAAGAAAAGACATCTTGCCATTGTGACAACACAGATGAAACTTGAGGCAACTATGCTAAATGAAATAAGTCAGAAAGAGAAAGACAAATACCACAAATACCGTATGATCCTACTTATATGTGGAATCTTGAAAAAGAAAGAGAAAAAAAAACAATAAATTCGTAAATACAGAGGACAGATTGGCAGTGGAAAGAGGCAGAGGGTGTGGGGTGGGCAAAATGGGTGAAGGAGGTCAAAATGTATATATAAACTTCCAATTATAAAATAATGAATCCTGGGGATATAATATACAGCATGGTGACTATAGTTAATAATACCATATTGCACATTTGAAAGTTGTTAAGAGATTGGATCTTAAAAGTTCTCATTACACACACACAAATGTAACTATGTGTAGTGCTGGATGTTAACTAGACTGATTGTGGTGATCATTTCATAATACATACAAACAACAAATCATTATGTTGTACATCTGAAACTAATATAACATTATATGTCAATAATATCTAAAAAAAAAAAAAAGAGGTATACCTAAAATGACATTGAAAAGTTGAAAGCAAAAATGGGAAAAGAGATATTAGGCAAATATTTGCCAAAACTATAACCATATTAATATTGGAAGTGAAACAGTATCTAAGACAAAACAGTATTAGAAATAAAGATATTACATAATGACAAAGGAGCAATTTCCTGAGAAGATATAAAAATTCTGCGCTTGTACATAACCACATGGCCTGAAAATATATGAACCAATGTGACACAGATATGAATAAATACACTTAACAAGAAGCATGCCAATTCCACATGGGAAAACTAGAAACGTCACTCAAGGATCCAAAAGAAGATTCGAACAAATGGAAAGGTACAGCATTTCAAAACAACGGTGTTGATGTCCCTTAAATAAATTTATAAATTTAATAAAATATACAAAGTTTTCTATTTTTGTTTGTTTTATGCTTTGCCTGATTTTGTTTTGCAAAAGCAAACTAATTCCAAGGCTCGAATGGAAAAAATGTGTAATTGCGAATAGTCTAGAAACTAATGAGGGGGAACTGCCCCTCCAGCTACAAATATATGACAAAGCATGGCACATGAATACACACACATACAAATCAGGGGTTCAGAGTAGGAAGTACCAAATTAGACTCACACACATATCGAAATTTCACTTATAATAAAGATGGCGTTTAAAAATAGATGAGGGGGAAATGAATTACTCAGTAAATTATATTGAGACATTTGGCTAGCCATCCAGAAAAAAAAATAAGATACTCATACCTCTGACCTGTCATAGAAATTTTTCCTATGAGTGTTCAAGGATGATATAAGTGCAAGAACATTCATTAGAAACACTACAAATATCCATTAACATGGGGTGGTTAAATAACATATGTATAATATATAAAGATATATAATAATATAGAATATATAATGGTATATAATATATGAAGATATAGTTTATATATTTTTTCCTCACTATGGAAAATTCAGCCATTCAAAAGATGAACCAACCCTAAATGTTCTAACGTGGTGAGATTCTCCACTGAACGCCTCTAAAGGATTAAAAACAAGGTAGAGAACCAAGAACAGTCAATGTGGAGTGTTAACATCTGTGTTGACATAGAAGAAAAGGAGAGAGGCAGACAGACAGATGGACAGGCAGACAGGCAATCTCTGGAAACGTTCCTAAGAAACTAATAAGAGTGGTTGCCCCCAGGGAGGGAAGCAGGGTGGGCACAGCCCAGAGGAGGAGCAGAGACTTATTTTCTATGTGCCTTTCAGTACTTTTGAATTTGGAACTTGTGCACATATTATCTATTCCAAAAAACATCTCTTACAATTAAGAAAGTGAAAAATGGAGACTTCTACTCTCCCCAATGTGACAGACTAGATATCCTGAGATCCTTCCAGCTACAAATACCTGGTATTGCTAAACAGAATGTGACAACAATTCACGGCCATAGTGAGTGATTTTTAACCTACTATCTCCTAGTATTTGTTTGATTAAGCAACACAAAATATTAGCAAGAAAATACAAGTTTTTAACAATGTAATTGAAAAATTTGATCTAATGGCTATATGCAGAGAGCTCTGCATCCAACAATTAGTGCACTTATATTATTTTTCAACACCATAGAAGGCTGATCAGAATTGACCCGGCCACACACACACATATGCACACACACGTGTACGCATTAGGCTGCGAGGTAGGAGTCAAGTAAAATCAAGCAACCCAAAAATCAATGTCACGCCACCATGTTCTCTAAAATTCGAAATCAACCTTAAATATATCAACAAAAACAAACGTGATATGTTTATAAATTTTAAATATTCCTTTAAATATGTGTGTATGTATATATATATATATATGTATGTATGTATATGTGTATATATGTATGTATGTGATGTATGTGTGTGTGTGTGTGTGTGTGTGTGTG
>NW_011888924.1:144080-151023 GCF_000151845.1 Pteropus vampyrus
GCGTTATAAAAATTATGACCCCAAAATGTTATTTTTTGCAATTTGTAAGTTTATATTGAAATGTAGGTATCTCTCTCACTCCCATTACATTTTATAGCAAGAAAATATTTTTAAGAAAAAGCTTTATATTTGAGTGCCTTGAACGAAGGGACCAGCGTTTCCATTTTTACCTGCAAATTACATCTCCGGCCCTGGTTGGTAGTTTTGTTGTGCTGTAAAGACTCACAGGCTCCACCCTGTGAGTCTGAGCAGTGAGGGCAGAAAAGTTCTTAGGAGTTTGGCCCGTGTCCCCTGGAATGTGGGAGGGAAGGTCGTGAACATAGAGCCTCTGCCTGCTCCCTAGCAGCAGGGAGAGGGGCGAGAGGTAGCGCTGGAGAAGTCTCGCCTCCAGCCACAGCAAGGTGAGGATTCCTAAGCTCCTGGAGTAACAAAGGCTGCAGGAGTCGCCAAGGCTGGAGCCATCTCCGAGGGTCCCACCTGCCACCTGCCAGTGCAACAGAAAGAAAAGGCTGTGCCTGGGCACTGGGGGAAGAAGCCGAGGAGGGAAGCCACAAGAGGTTACCCAAATCAGGAACGAGGCAGTGCAGAAGGTCCCATGAGAAGTCTCTGAATAAGCACAAAGGGGACCCATGAGAGAGACAGTCTTCTGGAGACGTCTGGAGAGCTGCCCTAATGGGTGAGAGAGAGCGAGGCAAGAAGGAACCACAGGGGTGTCACTGATGAAGATTTCTCTGCTCTCCCGTTAACCCCAACCCCCAGCCCCCGCTCAGGAGAAGACAGAGATGCACTGAAAAAGAGAAGGTGGGAAAAGAGGGAAAGAAGGAAAGAGCAGCTCAGGGTTCTGAACTGGCTTTGATGGAGACGTTTTCTACTCTCCGGAACGACCTGAAATCTTAGGGGATTTGCCCACACCATAACTTCTGTAATTATGTAATTATGAGTATAGAAAAAGAAACAGTCTCCGGTTTATCCCTCCACTGAGTTCATGTGAGAAACCAGTTACACGTGCACAGTCATACATACATTTTTAATAGAAATAGGCCTTATGCTTCCTTATTTTTTCATATCACAACATATCTCAGAGAGAGTCCTATGTCACTACCCACAGAGCTGCCTCATTCTTTCAATGACTACATGGCGTTCCATTTGCAGATCAACCACAATTAACGTAACCTATCTTCTATTGATGGATATTTTGCTATTCTTCGATCTTCTGTTGTAGGTGTATTGCTTTTCAATCAGAAAAAAAATGCATTGACTTTTTTTTTTAATACATATCACTGAGAGGAAAGGAACCACATTTTTCGATTCCGTGATTTATCTGCACAAAACAACAAGGTTAATTTGTACGGTGGACTCTTCATTGTGTCTCGTTTCCCACTGCCCCCCACCCCGCCATGTTGTGGTGAACTAGCGTTTGGTGGTAAAAGGTGCATGTCTTTGGAGTAGCAGAGACTTGAGTGTGATAGTCACCACTCTATCACTATTAGCTTGGTGACCTTGAATATATTGTTCAAGTTTTCTGAGTTTCTATTTGTCTGTGAAATGAGGCTAATAATACTTACCTGGGAGTGTTGTTATAAATAATAGAGATAATCTTTAGAAAATACGGAGTCTTTAACACATGCTCAGTAAAGGCACATGTTTTATTATTGTTTTTATTTTTGTGTGGATGTGTCTGAGTGCAACAAATCACTAACTTTTGGTTTGCTTTTCTATCACTCAACACTTGCTGTGCATCTTGGCCACCTCTGGCAATGACATAGTCTTGAGGAATACAAACACATTTTAATATTGAGCTAAGCAAAGGATGTTGAAGAGGAACGCATGGTGTTTAAAGGTGATGTAGTTTAAAGGCAAAGAAAAGTATTTCTTCCCATTAATAGCCATCGTTTGTCCTCAGAATGTGCTTCAAGGATGCCTGAGTCTATCCAAGAACCTCTGGGGCATCTGTGCAGACAAAACTATTTTCAAAACAATACTAAGAGGCTATTTGCTTTTTTCACTCCTATTCTCTCACAAGTGCACAGTGGGGTTTTCTGAAGGCTGTATGATGTGTGATATCACCACAGATTGAATGCAGAAGCAGCCTTGAGAATCCAGCTGCCTTCTATTAATCAGACACTAAAGAGATTCAAAAAAATGTGAAACAGTGCCTCCCCTCAAGAGCCACTAATACTCTATAGTTAATTGACATTTGATATTAATACTAATTAAATTTGGACATCATTTTCCAAGAGAGGCAAAAAATATGACACTTATGAGTTAATGGAAAGCTAATATGTGTATGATTTTTAAGTGCTTGATTCTGTAAGTTAGATAGCAAATATTTTATGGGCTGGTTTTATGTGGTCGAGCATTATTTTAGATGCTGGGAGAAGACACACAAGACCCTGCCCTCATAAACCTTACCTTCTAGATGGAGAAAATAGACAGTAAACACATAAACAATAAACAAATGAGATAGTTTCAGGCCTTAATAACTGATTTGAAGGAAGTACATAGGCTAATGTTATAAGAACCCCAGAAGTGGAAGAAACTGGGGGCTATGCGGTCATGGGAAATTACACACTTAGGTCAAGAGGACCTAAGAATCTATACTATGTTCATGGATTGGAAGAAAAGAAGGACAGATAATAACAGTCTGCCTTGCAAATAGTCAATGCATAAAATGGTACAAAATAAGTGATTCTTGCCTTTGGTGTAAGATAAATCTCTTCTTAAAAAAAAAAAAAACAACTCTCCCGTCAGCCCCTGGGAGTTGCTAAAGCAGGATTCTTTCAAGAGCTCAGGAGAAAGAACCCACCAGGAACGCGGGCAGAAGTGTTGATGGGCTCTGGGATGGGAGTCAGAGGCGGGCAGTACTCCAGGGAGTGAGGTCAGATGGGGGTCATCTGTAGACAGAGGATAACTCAAACGGCCACTGGTGGGGACAGATTGCTGGGGACAAAACAGAGAAAGAGGGACTGAGGGCCTAAGAAATAGATACTCTCAATACTTGAAGATATATCTTGTCCACTTGATATTTTTCCTATAGGCTCTTAAAGAGCCTCTGGAACCCAACTTCCATAAAAAAATTAAAAACCTGCCAACGGACATTTCTGACCTCAGAGAAATAATAAAAAGTCTACATAAATCACGCCCCCTTCAGATATGCAGCAGTGAAAACTCTGTCATGTTTTTGGAAGACATGCCGGCTTTTTGCTCCTCACGCTTTATTTGCCATCAATAAGGAAAACAGGAGATCACGTGGATAATAGGAATCAAAATAAACTGGCGCATTTGGTTTTGGCCAATGAGCATTTGCCGGTTTGCATTTCCATTTATAATGGAGGTTCTCACGCATCGGAAATTCGGGGCTGACTTCGGCCACTGCAGCGGGCTCAGCACGCATGCCGCTATCCTTTGTGACAGCGTTCCTAGACTTAAAGGAATACTCAAAACATCAACCAGGACATTTCATTCCAGTTCTTCACCAAGTGACACATTTTCCATTACCTCTTACCTCTTCTGGTGGCTTCAGCTACTACCTCCTCACAAATGATTCTGGATCTCTCTCTCAATCCCACCTACCTGCCCAGTGCCTGGGACATGGAGGTCAACTGCCCACATTAACATAAGAATGGAGAAAACAAAAATGATTGTTTCGATAAAAGCAGAAAAAAGTATTGGTGTTGTCACAATGGACACTGTAGTCCTAGCGGTAATGAGACATCACCCTCAATGGCCTCCATTGGCAGGGACAAACATGCATTTGGTCGTATCCAATAAAGCAGGTCCCTGCATGGATGAGACATTGCCAGGGCTTCCAGTAGTTGCCGGAGAAGGCTTTGAAGGGAGCTGAATGTCCCGCAGAAGGTAGAGGCAAGAGCTAGTGAAATCTGGGTAACCAATGACACCACTTCATTTCCACTAAGAAGCCACTGGCAGCCACTCTGCACGCTGACCTGTCTTTCCTCATGTCTCCGTCCAATAGGTCACTGAGTCCTACAGCTTCTCCCTCCATCCCCCAGGTATCATCTGTGTCCAGGTCTCATCATCTCTAACCTGGAATGATGTGCCAGCCTCCCACCTGGTCTCTGCCACTACCTCCCATCTATCTCCTACAGCCTCTACCTCTGCTGCCGCACGAGATTTCTAAGCTACAAGTCCGATTTTGTGGATCATCATTGCTCACACGAGTTGTGCTGAGGAAGTGTGCATTGTTTAGCCTAGAACCAATCTGGTCTTTCTCTGGGCATCCGTATCTTGCCGAAAAGTCCAGGGAGGCCCAGGGTAGGAGGGAAGAGTATGGCACTCTGATCAAGCCAAGAGGGCCCACTGCACAAATGTTTAGCCAAAAATGTTAACATCAGGGGGGACCAGATAGATGAGAGGCAACCTATAAAAATAATACACACTTCCTACTTTAAAAATGTTTGACAATAGTCCTCACCCTTTTGGTTCATCATACACTGTTTTCCAATTGGTACACAGGACATTTTCAGCAGGGTGCAGTGTCTCAGCTGTGCGCTCACAGAATTTGAGAGTAGGAAGTAATCATTTGGTCTAGCTTTTCTTAAACTTTTTCCTACGGAGCAATGGGGCCTGAAAACACCTGCAAGTAAAGACCATCAGGCTCACCCAATCGATGTTAGTTTTAACTTACTGCGGCAAGGGTGTGTGACCCATGGGGTGTCTCGGTAAGAGGTGGTGGGCAGGGGTTTTTTGTAGGGTCTGGGTTTGTGCTAAGTGATTCTAAAGTGGAGAGGGCATGAAAAACGAGAATCAGGTCAGGGTTGGAGCTGGTCACGAAGTGAGCAGTTTAATAATCGGGTAGCTCAGAAATCTTTGTTTAGGAGGTAGGAGAATGGATCGAGTCTGGGGAAGGCATTGACAAGAAAGAATTAGGCACTCGGCGTTAGTCATTTTGCAGCTGTGGTGTGGCCTTGGGAACAACATTGTTTTCTGTTGGCCTCGTGCTGGCTTTGTTTATGACCGTCAGGAACATAACGCTCTGCTGATCGGGATGATTTTCACTTTGTCAGGCCCCACAAGGAGTTAGTGGGTGATCCTGGAAGACAAAGTTCTAAATAAGCCTGGGAAGTACTTGTTAAATGATGTTAAGTAAATATAAGGTTGGGCTTTTAACATGCTAAGGAGAACTGCGAAGCCCCCAAGACACCTTCAACTGATTTTCAACACAGCTGCCTGAGTGATTCTGTTCGAATATAAGTCACAACGTCACTCCCCGCCCCTAGCATTACCAGTCTGACCTCTTTTCCTGTTTATCCTCCCCCTCCTCTCCCTCCAATGTTCCATGAGCACCTGTGCTCCTTCTGCTCAGACCGCTTTCCCCTCACGTGGCTGCATAACCTGTTCCCTTCAGGTCTTCGTTCAAATGAAGCCTTCCAGGGAGGCCTGCCCCGCCCACTCTATCTAAAATCCACACTCTCCCCAATATTTTGGAACACCCCCTTTATTGCTTTAGCCGCCTCAGATATTCTGCATTTTATTTTTCTTGTTTATGGTCTCTCTGCCCATATAGGCTGGAATTTTTATTTATTTTGTCTCGTGGTACATTCCCAGGACCTGGAACCATGGTGGGAGAATAAGAGGCACTTGATAAAAAATCGTCAAATGAATGAATACGGAAACCCCTCTCCGGCTTCTCCTCCAGCAGAGGAAGTAGTGAGGGAGGCCTCTGGGTTTCCCACGTATAGACAGTAAAGAGGTTTTGGGAGAACACGCAGAGAGCCTCGGGGGCTCTTCGTCCAGGCCAGAGGACCAGCTCCACTTCCCACTCAAGCCCGCCTTTCCTCCAAGGTCCACCCACCAGCCTGGAACTAGATAGCATGAGCCACTAGATGGCACTGTTCACCAAGAATTGTGGGATTCTTCGCCCTCTCCCCAGCCCCTTTAAGGCTTTTACGCCCACTTTCTCCCCAGAGGTGAAGGATTCTGAGGAATGAATACCACTCCCTACATCGTTTCTCTAGATGAGGAAGAAATCCAGAGTCGTACGGCACGGCACCACTTACTAACTAGCCAAACCGGCCCATATGGGCAGCTTAACCTTTTGCTTGGGAGCAAAAGATGTCTTCAAATACTTCCAGTAATACCGCAAAGCTTTAATCCCCTTTGAAAAGCTGCAAGACTCCATGCCCTCTGCCTTGTGCTTGGCCTGCCGGCCTCTTGACACAATACTGCCTCTTTCTCTCCACCCCTTGCCTCTGTCCCTGTATAGAATGAAGTACCGGTTAAGACGCCAATTCTATTTCTAGGCTTGAGCCACTGCAGTCTGAGAGGCAGCATGGAATGGCGAACTGGGAGCCCGGTGGAGGGGCCTGAGTGCAAACTACATATCCATCACAGACCGCCCTATGAGCTTTAGCTACTTACCCAACAACTCTCCAGTTTGGTTTATGGGGCTGCGTGCTGGGGATAAAACCTGCTGAACAGGACAGATGTAGGGAGCATTAAATGAAAAGATGTATCCAAGCTTTCTATAAAACTTTGTTTTCCATTTTCAAGTATCACCTATAATCATACTCTAAAATTTATGTCAGGGTAATTGGCTGAACCCTCTCTGTAACCTCAGCTGATTTTAATTAAGATGTCCCAGAAAACAGAAACTCCACGATTGAACCTCTCTACATTGTCTGGAATAACAGATCCTTAGCTCAAGGTCCGTCTGCAAACGCACAGATGGACGGCTACTGTCTTTGTGGATATCAGCCGATCAGCAAGTGTTTGTAGAAAACTTGTCATTTGCTTTGGGGTTTTAGGAATTATTCTGGAAGCAAAAATAAGGCAGATGGAGGAAAAGGATGAAGACAAAAACACCAGTTCACTCTTCGGTGAAATATCACTGTCTCTTACTTTTGAGAGGAAATGTAGAAATCAAGAAATGTTAGAATGGTTGTTGGCTTTTGCCCCCTGCCTTCCCCCCCTTTTAAATCAA
>NW_011888924.1:151073-160653 GCF_000151845.1 Pteropus vampyrus
CTAAAATTTATGTCAGGGTAATTGGCTGAACCCTCTCTGTAACCTCAGCTGATTTTAATTAAGATGTCCCAGAAAACAGAAACTCCACGATTGAACCTCTCTACATTGTCTGGAATAACAGATCCTTAGCTCAAGGTCCGTCTGCAAACGCACAGATGGACAGCTACTGTCTTTGTGGATATCAGCCGATCAGCAAGTGTTTGTAGAAAACTTGTCATTTGCTTTGGGGTTTTAGGAATTATTCTGGAAGCAAAAATAAGGCAGATGGAGGAAAAGGATGAAGACAAAAACACCAGTTCACTCTTCGGTGAAATATCACTGTCTCTTACTTTTGAGAGGAAATGTAGAAATCAAGAAATGTTAGAATGGTTGTTGGCTTTTGCCCCCTGCCTTCCCCCCCTTTTAAATCAAGAAAACCAGAAATAATGGTTGTGTTTGAGGAGCAACGGCACATAACAGGGGCTGTGTCTTCACTGCAGCCATGCTCTTCCCATGGACTGTGCCCATACTTAGAAACATAAAAGCCAGAATGTGCCTGCCTGTTCGGCCATACCTCTGGCTAGGGACTTCCTGTTTGCCAATCTCGGGGGACCATCTCCTTTTCCAAAAAATCACCCCATAGTCCAACCCCTCCCCTCTGACTCTAGAACTGTCGGGCTGATGCCTTGAGCTTTCTTCACCTTGTGACACATCATCCATCCCCCTCCACCACCCCCAAGACTGACCTATTCTCTACTGTCCCCAGGCCCTTTTTTCAAAGTACTACCACCTGCTTGTCCATTAAGGGTTGACTCTTTCTCAGCACGGGTTCTGAGTGTTCAAACACATTGGGAAAGAAAAAGGAGATTATTTCTTGTGACCTGATTTTATAAAAATAGAATAGGTTTTATAAAGAGAAGAAGGGGACAGGAGTGGTATTTGCTCACCTAGTAGTTACTCTAATTATAGACAGTTGAACATTATGGACAACCACGTTGGGTGACATGAGGGTTGCATCAGACAGGATGTCTCATTTCCAACTTCCCCTGTTAATGCCCTGTGCATGCCCTAATCATCATTTTTAAATGACAATCTGATTGTTATGCAAGCAGGAAGTCTCCCCATGAGCTGAACTGTAGCCTGTGACTTTGTATTACCAAGGATGTTTGAGTTCCAGAGCCCAGCTTTATTCTCTCAAGATTTTGCTGTTTTCCTAGGAATAATGGATATTTTGTCTGGGAAAAGAAAGACACTTAGGAATTTCAGTTGGAAGAAGGAGAAAAAGCCAAAATCTTGTTCCCATTGCAGTAAAGTGTCGCGTTCTCCTCCTCCCCACTAGTATCTTTTGCTTCTGTTATTTGGCAGTGAAATTTCTGTTCCAAAAATTCGGAAGGATTAGGATGCCATAAACCCAACATTCAAATCAAGGGCTTCCACTCCCACAGAACTTAGAACTAGGACGTAAATAAAGAAAAATCAGCCTAACATTAAATGGATTTAGCACCTCTGAATGTATTTATAACCTTTTCCTTGGTTCTTTATATGAATGGACATCTGGGAATTTTTCTTTTGAGGGTGGAGCCTCTCAAAGAGGCTGTTTACACCTCTAACAGAGGTCATAAACTGGCTCTGCACACACCACATCCAGCCAGCTGATGTATTCAGTTTGGTCCATGTGGTATTTTTTTAAAAATAAGAATTAGTTGTCAACATTTTAAATTTTTACATAAAAAGATAGGTTTATATAAAATATAGAGTTCTATAAATATAAATTTATATATAAAAATACAGATTTCTGTATTGCCTTGGGAAAAAATAAAACCGGATGAGGCAGCCCAGAGATGTTATTTTCACATGGACAGTGGTGGATGGTGGACTGTGAATCCAGCAGGAAGCATACAAGGAGGATCATTCATTGGAAGGGTGGGGTCAGGAAGATGACCAGGTTTCTTCCATCTCTGCATCTCTAGGTCTGAACCTTAATTCCAATGAGCATCTAGTTCTGTTACCTAGACATGTCTGAAACCAAATGCATCTTCCTAAATACCTGCTCAGATGTCTATTTTCTGAAAGCAGCAGTGGGCTGCCCCTTTCTTAACCATGGCACGAACTCTAATTCTTCCTGCTTCTCCCCTGCCACTCCCCCTTTTCCACCAGTCACCATGCCCTGTGGTTTATGGGCTCAAAACTCCACTAGGCACCAAGACAGCTGCCAGTCAAATGAACACTCAATATGTGACTAGTGTGAATTGAGATATGCTGTAAGTGAAAAAGATACACTGGATTTTAAAAACTTCTGCAAAAAAAATAATAATCTAAATTAATTGATTAATAATTTTACATCGATTACCCATTAAATTGATATTTTTAACATATTGAGTTAAATTTTAAAATATTAAAGTTAACTTGCCCATTTCTTTTTACCCTTTTCAAGTCTACGCTTTACCCCTTCTAATCCCTTCTGCACAATGTGGCCGAGTTTATCTGCCTAAAACACTACTTTTATCATGAAACGATCCTGTTAAAAAACTAACGCCAACTCCTAACTCTACCCCATAAAGTCCAAACTCTTGGTAAAAATAACTTCTGCCTTTAGAAACCTTCTGGGCGCTTTGTGTAATTCTCCCAGCAACCTGGCACCTGGCATGCCAGACTCTTGGTTTTTTGAATAGAATAGGAAGGACTTAAACATTTGCCTAAGCTGGGAGCAGAGAGTGGGAGCACCTTTGATCTGAGATGTTACAAAGATGGTGCGAAGCATACAAACAGCAGCTCTTTTCATTTACGATGGTTAATACAACACCTCACAATCAACATGCATGGATCTATGTGATGAACTATTTTTACATTAGTTGAGAGAAAGAATGATAGCATTGAGAGAAGACACTGTTATATTTGCATTTCAGAAAACCAAAACGAAATCTAACCAGAAAAGCTTAAGCAAAATAATGCTGTTCTCTCATCCATTCTAGGTCCAAATATATATATGGATCTAGAGAGAGAGAGAGAGAGAGAGAGAGAGAGCGTGCTTCGCCATGAAATAAATTTGAAGTGCTGTAATACAACAATCATTAAAATACCATTTCTTCTCGAACTTTGAAAAGCATGAATAAAAAATTCGTCAGGAATTAAGTAAATGCAAAGCTAGCATAGCTAACGATTCATAAGCTGTACCGGTAATTCTGCAGGGCAAAGTATAGCTATAGCTTGGGAAGAGCGACCCTTTGTGACCTCGAATTATGTGAGTTTTGAATAGTGTTGTATTCAAGACTTTATCTCTTTCATAAAATACGCCATCTTATACACATTTTCTTTCTTTTTTTTTTTTCGGCTACAGCTCAGATAGTTTTTTTTTTTCAAATAGTGTCTAGCTGAGTCGTTCGGTACATGGATTTTGATAAGCCCACAGTCTGCCATTTATGGTGTTACTTTGGACAAGTTTAGCAGTTCCATGCTTCAGTGCCTCTTCTTTAAATTGGACATAATTATACTTTCCTCACAAAGTTTTATAAGAATTCAACGACATAATACACATAGTTAACACAGTGCTTGGCATGGAGTAATTCTCAACGGCAGTGCAATGGGTAAGATAACTTATCTGTCTGGCCTTAGCGTCCTCGTTTTAGAAACGTTCCTCAAAGCAGCGTGAAGACTCTACGGAAGGGTGGGGCTTTGGCGTCTAACGCCATCTGCTAACCTCTGTGAGTTTAATAGACGAAGACGTACACATGATGAGGGGTTGGGTGGAGTAGGAACCAGCGCGTCCGCTAGTCCCCTTTGCGGCGGCCGCGATGCAGATGCGGGACTGGAGCCAGCAGGTCTGGCCCAGCTGCACTCGTTCTTCGTTTCTCCGGGCTCGCCTGGGGCTCTGGCAATGAAAACACCACCACGTGGCCTGCAGCTCGCGTCACACGCCTCTGCCCAATGGCGAGCCGCGATCACGAAATTGGGGGCGGGTCTCCAGCGGGGCGGTTCCTCCCACAGCCGCCGCCAATTGGCTGAAGCTGAGCCGCGCACGGGCTCACGGCCAATGGCGGCCGGAAGTGGGGACTCCGCCCTCTCAGCTGCACAGGTCCGCGGGCCAGGCAGGAGGGGGTCCGGGCGAGGCATGGAGGGGCGGGGCGAAGCGGGGACGGGGCGGAGCTAGAGCGGAGTCGGGGCTGGCCACCCGGCCCGCAGAGCCGGCGCCAGCGGGCTGCTGAGGTGGCTGTCGCCGGCTCGGAGCTGCGGCTTCCTCGGGTCGAGCCCCCCATGGAGGCCGAGGCCGCGGACGGCCCCCCGGGCGGGGTCGAGGGGGCGCTCAGCTGTTTCTCTTTCAACCAAGACTGCACGTAAGCCGCGGCGCCTGCCTTGTCGGGAGGTGGGGGACAGAAAGTCGTGACCAGGGGTGTTGTCCTGTAGGCAACTTGTAGCAAGAGAGGCGCGGGCCTACACTCCAAGAGGGCCTCGGCGGGACGGCTGGGGTTGTCCCGGACTGGTTGGGGTCTTGGTAGCCGCCTCCTCATCCCTCCTCCGCCGCCAGCAGGGGCTTTGGGCACCCCCAACCTGCGTTGCGGGCGGACAGCCAGGAGGGGCTGGCCTAGGGCACAGGGAGAGAGTTACACAGGGGAGGGGGCTGAAGAGAGCTAAGGAATGTGAGGGGACTGAGGATAATGACCGAAGTAGGGGTCTGGGGAAGGAGGGGCAGAGGCCAAAACAAAGGAGACGGGAGGGAAGGGGCAAGTTGCAAGTAGACCCAAGGCGTGGTAGTTGGGGCCCAGGAAGATGGGAGTACAGGAAAAACTTTCCCATTTGTCCTTGAGCATCTCAACGTGGCATCTGGGCAGGGCCTCGGACAAAGAGGCAGCCTATCCCTGCGGCCAGGCCAGCCCCTGTCCCAGCCCCAGCGCTGGGCATCTGGCCTGCCCACTCTGGACGTCAGAAACCTTTCCATTCCTCTCGCTGTGTTTCCACATCGCCACTCAGCGAGGCCGGATCGCCTTCTCCCAGCCCACGAGTCCTTTCCCAGCCCCAGGCTGCCTTCTCCCAGGAGCACCAGCTCCACCCTGTTGCTTTTAGAGTGGGTTTTTAACGTTTCACCTTGATGTTCACATTTGGACTTTGGCCAGAGAGCTGAGAGTTACTAAACTGTCTTTCAGACATCTGGAGAATTCTATCCCTTAGAAGCAAACACCTTTTACCTTCCCTCGTTCTCATGGAATTGTTAGAAGCCAGCCATGGGGACTTTATGGAATAATCTCTTTGGAATGTGCACCCAGAGCATCAGGCAGGGATGACCTCTTCCCGGTTTCCCACTTCCTGCTGTACCAGTTTCTGTTGTGTCCCTTGTTTGGACTCAGCTTCAGACTTGTGCTTTGGCTGCCTGGGACTCGGCTATGCTAATGTTGAACATTAAGTGGTATAACTAAGGCCATGGTGTACCATAAGCAACTCTGGCTTCTATTCCCCTTGTGTTTCTGTTTGAAAACACCCTGTGGCAAACAATATGCCTTTGTTCAAAAAAAAAGATGTGTAATCAGGTAATCTGGTCGCTGGACAGCTTGGTTAGATGTGTGACTTTCAAGCTTTCCTTGACCACAACCCACAATAAGAAATATATATTACAACATTATTCAATACCATATACATGTAATAGCACTAAAAGGTGATTCATACAATGGTGTCTACCCTCATTATGTGTGATACCTTCTGGTATTTTCTTTTTCTTTTTAAACCCTTTTTAACTCCCCGAATTGTCTTTAGGATCCACTCACAGTTAAGACCCACAGTTTACAAAAATGATAGTGTAGATAAAATTCTGATGTTTTGTAAGAAACATTTTGCAAGAGAGGATGGCTGTTGAAATGCCTGGGTGTTTTCCTTCCCAACTGAACTCAGGTTATGGAGGGGAGTTAGTCTGCTTATCAGTAGTAAATGTTGTAAATGCTGCTTTGTAGCATTGTTTATTAGATTATTTATAAGTGATGTTAATCTTTATTCTAGTTAAGTCCCAGTTCTCATAGCAATTGGATACGAATGTTATTTTCAAAACTGCAGGGTGCTTGGAGAGTTAATTTCCTTAGCCCTGCTGTCAGTTCTCTTTTCTTGGATGAAGGCTCTGCTGGACAGCTCTGTCTCACCTATAAATAAAAGTTTTTGTCACAGTCAGTTGTTTTGAGCCACAGAGGGTATGACACTGGGATTTAAAATAAGTCAAGCCCCTTACTGGTAACTTTAGGAGTATCAGTGTGTCTTTTTTTATAACTGTAGTCTGAATTTGAGATCGGTATTTCTGGAGAAGGTGAGTGAAGACAACTAACCATTACCAGTTTCCTATGCTCACAGTTCATGCTTGGCACCATGCTAGACACCAGTAATGTTTTCTCATTAGATTGGTGATACATATTTGTCCCAAGCCCTATCCCCATGAAGGTGATGAGACATTTTTTTTTCCTACAGAAAGGCATTATGAATAAAATAAGATTTTAGTCTGAATTCCTTGATTCAGAGGCTTTCATAGCCATCGATTAATCATTTAAAACACAATAGTGATCACACTGCCATTTTCTCATCTATAACATTCTTCTGTTCCAGGCTTATGTTTGAAAATTATTTTAAATTGCCACATCTTTTGGTTAGTATTATGACTCTAGTTGTAACATTTTACATCCTTTCTTGCAAGCTTAAGAAATCTCGGTTTCCAACTAAATGCATCCATGTGAAAAAGTTTGTATGGAAAAAAATTTAAAAGTAGTAAACGCTATAGAGTACATTTTGAAGTTTTAAGATGCTGCTGGCTTGCCTTTCCGGAAGCTGTTTGTCGTCATTGAGGCTGTAAGTCTGGATGCCACTGCTGCTCATATGCAAATATCTAACACAGCAGTGAAACCATGGGGCAGGCTGGAGAGCTGAGGAACAGGAGCATCTACCTTGCTGATTAAAAGTTAACTGTAGTCACCTATCCCTGTATCCCAGGGAAGAACAAATGTTGGGAGCAAAATTGTCCCAGGGACAATCATGGGACCTTCTCTTTTTTAGGCTAGTGAAACAAGAGCTGTGGCCATTCAGGCTTGTGGCAGTAAGCTGCTTATTTTAGTCTATGCTTCTCTGTGAAGAGCAAATCTCATCTTTTCAGATATTTGTTTTAAATGAAGAAGTTGGGCTCATTTTTAGGTCCACTTAGGACCACTTTAAGGTCCCTTTCAGCTCGGACATCCCATTTTACCAGGGTGGAAGCGCTCAGGGTCAGCCTGCTATTCTGAGATTGCCCTGTGTCGGGTTCTGCTCACCACTCAGGCCTTGGAGGCAAAGCAGGAGCGAGTCGAAAGGGGATTCCCAGCTGCTGAACAAAAAGGACTCATTTGCTTTCATCTTGAGGTCATGGAAACCTGGGTTCACACTCTGTGTGTATCGGTTGAAAGTGAAAAATTAAGAAAACAAGGTTTGTTTGTTTTTTTAGCCCACATTGTCCCAAATAAGCATTCAACATTTGTTTTGTTTGTTAGTTGATGCTAACTTTGTGGGACCTAGTATAAAGCAGAATCCTCAACCCTGGCTGTACATTAGAGTAATTGAACTAAACCAGACAAACAGAAAAATCCAATTAAATAAAAAGCTCAAGGGTGGGAGAGCAGGGGTAGACAGTCATCCATATATATATATATATAAAATTTTTTTTTTTTTCCTGTAATCTTCCCAAGTGTCCATCCAGGGCTAAGAGCTGCTGGTATAAAGTGTCCAGGATGTTTTCATGGAAAGTGATGAAAGAAAGCATCTATTAAATTTCGCCTACCATGCCTGCTAGGAACATGTATTTCCTTTTTAATCAAAGAAAAAAAGATCATCAAGAAATAAAAAATTATTTACCTCTTGGGAAAGTACTTCTCAAACAACCAGGAGACCCCTAATTTTGTTGGGGGTAGCACTATCATGAATATTCTTAAACATTTCATTTTTCCTATTTCTGCCCATTTAGGAAGGCACAGTCTCTGGCAGGTTTGACATTTCACTTGATGATAGGTCCCAGAAGTTAACAGGTCTCCTAACCATTCCACATTTTTGTGTGTAGCGGTCTTTGACCTTGTCCCTTTTACTGTACCTGCCCACCTGACAAAGTGTGCCTCACCAGGTAGAAAGTTATCAAATATGGAAGCACCTGAGGTTGTATGTTTATCTGTCCCCTATGAGGGTAGAGGGGAAAAGGATGTTTGTCTTCAGGCAGATGTGTGGCTGGAACACAGTACCTGATGCCATTCCCAGGTTGTCATTGTCTCCCACAGATCCCTAGCAATTGGAACCAAAGCTGGTTATAAGCTGTTTTCTTTGAGTTCCGTGGAGCAACTGGACCAAGTCTATGGAAGCAGTAAGTGTGTGTGCGTGTGTGTGTGTGTGTGTGACCTCAGGAACACCAAATCCCCTCTCTAGACTTTAATCTGTGGTGTTTCTGAGCTTTCTGCGTTTCCCTCCCTTTAACCGACAAAGTTGAGTCAGGATTTTTCAGATTTAAATAGAAATCATTGTCTCCACTTGCTTGAAGAAACCATAGCGAAGCCCTTAGTGAGCTGTAGCAATAGCTTAGTAATGTTTTCTTTCTATATTAAGAAATCCTTTCTTCGAAACCACACCGTTGACACTTTCGTGTGCATATTTACGCAGTCATCAGTTTTTACAGTTGTCAAGAGATCACTTGGGATTTTTTTTTTCCGGCCCTCAGACTGGCACTGTAGAATATTGGTAACATTCATTCGGTCATGGAAGTATTTTCTTTGTTTTAATAAAGCGATACTATGCCATTTGCACAGTCTGCATCAAAGATGTTGGAGTACTTCTAGTGAACATTTAAAAAATTCAGCTTAGGAAAGTGACTCTCTTATTTTCTCAGGTTAAGTGATAGCTTATGCCATCATAATAGTGAAGAATATACAATCTTTGGATTTCTTGGAAAGAAAGCGGATTGGTAAATTTTACACTGGGCTCCTAAATTATCTGTAAGACATTATATCCATTATGCCATTTTCACGGCTACTTGACTCTGTACCTGTCCTGCGTTGTTCCCTACCGGACTTGCCCAAGCACAAGAAAGGCTCACATGTGAAAAGAATGTCCTCAGAAAGACACCGAGGCCTGCTCCTGTGGGCGCCCAGCAGGCTTACGAATTTACCTCCTTCCTGAGCACAGAAGCCCCTCCTGGTCATAACATGGGTGTCCAGATTGTTTTCAACGGGAAGAGGGATTCCAGAGAGGGCCAGGGAGCATAGCAAGATGCGGGGCACAGACTTAACTATGTTACTGTCCCCCATGGCAGCCCCGCTCTGAGCAACAAGAATTCCGAGAGCAGAGGCTCACGACAGAGTAGTCACTTCTTTGAAACCTCTCAGGGAGAAAGGGTAGATAGAAATTGTCTAAACCAACCAAGGATGTTTTCTGGAGCAAACAGTGGCACCCCGGGGCTCTGGAGAGGCAACTGCCACTAGAGACGTAGCTTTGTGTTCTAGTCACTACTAGCATTTTCTTTGCCTCAGATATTGGAAAGGGCTTTGGAACTATCACATCTGGAAACCATTAGAGCTTCACCGTGGGGGGAATAACCATGCATCGCGAATGCGTGCCGAGGAAGGGCACC
>NW_011888924.1:163038-165034 GCF_000151845.1 Pteropus vampyrus
CCTGTCTGATGGGAATAGGAACCCAAAAGCTTGCCCGAGATTATCCTAAATGGTAAAGCATGTCTCATCAGGAAGCATTCAGAAATCCCCATTCTAAGGGGAGGGAAAGTACAAAAAAAAAAGAATCTCAATTCCTGAAGGTCTTGTGTTTTCTGCTCCCGGGCAGGTGGACGGCGATGAATGTACCCATAGCTGCACACACGTGCAGGTACATAAACATAATCTTCAGCTTGAGCATCCAGATTCTTCTTCCTTCAGGCTTAGAATCAAGTTAGGACTCACAAGAAATAGGAGTGATTTCGGTCTGGTTGGCCTCTTTTCAAGGAGCCGGCCTGGCGCACATTGATGGGTCTGTGTGATTACAGAGGCTGCTGGTGTGCCTGGAGGAGTCCATCTACATCCACAACATTAAAGACATGAAACTGTTGAAGACCATCCTGGATATTCCTGCAAACCCTACAGGTGAGCTCCCCAAACCAGAGAGGGCCCCCTCGAACCTCTCGTCCAGGGGTTCCTTTCACGAGCTGCAGTATTTGTGCTTTATGAGTCTTAGTGGTGTTTACCTCGGGCTCATGTTGTAATGGCGGCGGGTTCAAGTTCATTAGGCTGCGTGGCCATCGATGCCACCCAAGAGAAATTCCTTTCATCTGGGACCCATTCTCAACAAATGCGTCAAGGCATTTAAGGTAGACGCGTCAGAGATTTCACACACCTGCTATTGAAAGGTGTTTACCCCTAATTATTTTTTGTGGTTGTTCAGTACAGAGCAGGTGTAATCATTAGAAACAGGTTTGGACTTGGTGTGTTTGCATGACCAGGACCAAGACAAGCCGAGCCAAAAAGAATGTGTCTTGTTACTTTACAAAGAAATCTCTACTGGGGTGATATGCTAGAATATGGGACTTGACAAAATTCTCGGGGTGGAGCGCTGTTGAATAAGTGACCCGTTTCAGAATGGGAACAGTTTAGATTTATTAGGTCGAAATAGCAAATGATGATGTTTTATGAATTCATTGAGCTAGAAGCAAATGAGAAAGAGGTCCTCTGTTGGCTGGCACGGTCGGGGGCCATCACACTAGAACGATTGGTGTACCTAACGATTCAGCTTTGTGTTTGTAAATTGTATTCCAGTTCAGTACCCTTAAATAACTGCTTCTGTTCACTCTAGTTTCCCAATATTTTGTCACCGAATTTCAAGATCTGTGTGGCCCAACCCAAGTCACCTAGATTCTTTAAGCCTCAGTTTCCTTGTCTGTAAAATAGGATAATAATGCCTATCTCCCAGGATCAGCCGAGAATTAGTCGAGGTGGCGTTTGTGACAGTGACCCACTCATGGCCTGCCATGCAGTAACTACGCCCTCTACCTCGCTTCCCCCTCTTCATCTCCCTTACATGGATGGCTGACTTCCGTGCTTAACACTTTGAGCTGTAACAAAATGACATTTTAAAAGAACAAAGCCATCAAGATGATTTTAAAGCATATTTCACAAAATGGAGGAGGGTAAATGAAGAAGCTAAGGGGGTAAGTGTTTTGTTTTAGGATTGAGAAGTTGAGCTAATCTAGAAGAGTGCTGACGACATACTGTGTCCCCGGTACCATGGTCGACACTGTCAGATGCAGATACGGCGAGCATGCCAGGAACCCCAAACCTAGCCACACTATTCCCTGAGACCGCCTGCTCTGTGTTACAGAGCAGTGCAAGACACGTGCTCTGGCAGCCTTTGTGGGAGTGGGACCCAGGCATCAGGACCGGGGGTAGGGACAGTCATAAGGAAGCTGTGTTCCCTGATAGTGTCAGGGGCCGGGGGGCGGGGTGCTGCGGGGTCTGAGCAGAAGCCTGGAGGGTTGGGCCTGAACTAGACCTTGACAGATTTGGTCAGGGGACAGTCCTGGCCACTCCCACCCACACACTCAGGCCATGCAGCCACAGGCCTGCCCTCACGACAGGGCCCATTTCTCTTGCGAAAAGTGAAGTTTCTCCCCATCTATTCTTT
>NW_011888924.1:166169-169542 GCF_000151845.1 Pteropus vampyrus
AACTTGCTTTAAGTTTGACATGTCATACTATAAATACCACAGTGACAATAACTTGGGATCCTAGGACTCCTTTCTAATCTAGCTAATGCTGCCACTGGTTCTTGAATTGATAGCAGGCCCTTCTTTTCCAGCTGCAGAAGAATTACAGCCAAACAATTTCAGTGAAATGATAGTTGACAGTGATTTATGAAAATGTGTATCAAGTCTAAAGTCCAAAAGCCACATCGAAACCCAGTTCCTACACAGAAAAAAGACGAGAAGGAAACAGGCTCAACTATTGAGAATAGTGGAAAACCTCTAGTTTTTTAGAATCTTCATATTTTTTCTTTCTTCATATTTTCTGGGTTCTGCAAATTTTTTATACTATCGCTTTTCTATTATAAAATTTTTATCAAAGAAAAGACTCCCTTCCTAAGAAAAAAAAAAAGGCTTTGTGTGACACCTGTGACAGAGACAGAAGACCAGGAGAATGATATCTAAGCCTGAAGCAAAGTTTTCATGCTTTCCTTGGGACTTCACGAGAAATAAAGATTCTTTGCCGTTTGGATTCATCTGAGAACTGGACCCTTGGAAATCGAAGGAACTCAGATGTCTCTGGGGACCTTCATTAAGTCTGCGAGGGTCCGTGTGCAGGATCCCTTGGCTCAATTCACATGGGTTGGCAGAAGTGCAAGCCCAGAGGCGAAGCTGTCAAGAAAGTGCTGAGGTAGCACAGTATACCTGTTCCTTTCCTGCTAGAATCCAGGATCATCTCATTCTCCGCTGGGAATTACAGAACGTTCTGTGTTAGCTGAAGAAGTTGAAGCCCTTCTTCCTGTCTGGGATATTTACATTTTAACATAAAACTCCGAAGGGCACCGTATACCTGTTAGAATACTTTATCAAAAAGAGAATAACAGGTGTTGGTGAGGGTGTGGATTAAAGGGACGCCTCACACACTGCTGGTGGGAATGTGAGCTGGTGCAGCCACTATGGAAGACAGCATGGAGGTGCCTCAAAAAATGAAAAAAAGAACTGCCTTATGACCCAGCAATCCCACTTCTGGGTATTTATCCTAAGGAAATGAAATCACTCTCCCAAAGAGATAGCTGCACCCCCATGTTCACTGCAGCATTAGTTATAAGTCAAGACATGGAAACAACCTAAATGTCCAACAACGGATGAATGGATAGAGAAAATGTGGTCTGTGTGTACAAAGGGCTATTATGCAGCCATACGAAGAATGAAATCTTGCCATTTGAGACTGCATGGATGGACCTCGAGGGCATTACGCTAAGTGAAATAAGTCAGAGGACAGATATCACAAATACCATATGATCTCATTTATATATAGAATTAAAAAGAAATGAGCTCATAGATACAAAGAACAGATTGGCAGTTGCCAGAGCTGGGGCAGGGTGTGGGCAGAATGGGTAGAGGGAATCGAAAGGTTCAAACTTCCAGTTATAAAATAAATGTCACGTGACCATAATATATACAGCATGATGACTATAGCTAATAACACTGTATTGCATATTTGAAAGTTGCTAAGAGATTAGATCTTAAAAGTTCTAATCACAAGAAAAAAGATATAGCTAAATATGGTGAAGCTATATATGGCGAAGGATGTTAACTAGACTTATTGTGATGATCAGTTTGCAATATATACAAATATTTAATCATTACATCGTATATATGAAACTAATATGTCATTTGTCAGTTATACTTCAATTAAAAAAAAGTTCTGAAGGGCAACTGGAAGTATGCGTCCAAGCCTTCCCTGCCACAAGGATGGGCCCCCCATATCTCTGATAGAGAAGTGAATGAACACTTGGCATCTTGGAATGTTAAAACTGGGAAGAACCCGAAATCACCGGAGCCCCTTATTTCACGGAAGAGAAACAAGCCTGCAAAGGCCACAAATAATCAGCCAGAGTTATACAGTACAGGGTCTAAAACCCCATGTCCTCAGTCTGTTTCTGCCAGATAGATATTTTTAAAACATGGCCTTTTTGTCTCTAGCAGCTTTGAGATGTAATTCACATGCCATATGACTCACCCATTTAAAGTACACAATTCAGCAGCTTTCGGTGTATCACAGAGTTGTGTGACCGTCACCACAATCAATTTTAGAACAATTTTAGAAAACACCCCCCAACCCCAAAAAAAAGACCCATACCTCTTAGCCATCACCGCCTGGGCCCCCAACCTTAGGCAACCCTAATCTCTTTATGTCTTCATAGATTTATCTACTCTGGACACTCTATATTAGTAGAATCACATAATATATGGCTTTCTTTTACTTTGTATAACATTTTCAAGTTCATCCATGTCATCGTGTACGTCCGTACTTCACTTCTCTTTGTTGTCTAAGAATGCTGCATTGTAAGGATAGACCACATTTTATCTCTCCGTTCTTCCGCTGGTAGACCTTCAGCTATTTACAGTTCTTCGCTTTTACGAATAATGTTGCTATGAATATTTATATACAAGTTTTTTAATGACTATATGTCTTAATTTCTCTTGGGTATACACCTACAAGTGGAATTTTTGGGTTATGTGGTAACTCTGTGTTTAACTTTTTGAGGAATTACCAGTCCCAGCCACAGTGTACGAGGGTTCCAATTATCTGTCCTTTTGGTAATAGCCGTCCTGGTGAGTGTGAAGTGGTATCTCATTGCGGTTTTGATTAACTCTGCTTTTTAGAAACACATGTGCTCAGAAGCCCTCAGTTCTTGCCCACTCCAGTCCTACAGTTTCCACATAAATCACCTCTTCTCTGCTAAGCGCCCCTAAGGGCACCCCCCAGGCAAGCTAACCTGCTCTCCTGATTGTCTTCCCACCCCAGTTTCACAAGACCAGAATGCCTTCTGCCTGCCTGGCCGTTCCTGAAATTATATTTGCATTGCAAAGAACCCAGACGAAATGGGGATCTGGGTCTCAGAGCAAAACTGGGAAGACGTGAGTGGTCTCTTCTAAGGCCAGGACCAAGAGTGACCTTGTCTAGGCAAGAGGGTCGCAGGGTGCCACAGCACACGGGGAAGGGTACCAGGCTCAGCCACGTTGCTCCCACAGTTCTGTGTGGCAAGCAGGTGATAAGAGCACAGCCCTGGCCGTGTCCTCGGCAAAGCCAGAGCAGGAGGTAGAATCTCGGTTCCAGTTCTCAGTGTTTGATTGTTTTTCCTCTTCTCTTCCTCCCAGCAGATTAGGCAGGGCACCTTGTAGCCTGATCTAAAGTTTTTCTTACCCTTTCATAAGAAACCCATTTAACAGGCTAACTTGTAACAAAGATGTCAGTCACCTTTTTTATTTAGAAAGATGTCTCTCTTGGCTAATCTCAGCGTTCTTCTTCTGGTAATGCTTTTGGTTTTGGTAATTCCTTGAACTCACTTCT
>NW_011888924.1:169592-175463 GCF_000151845.1 Pteropus vampyrus
GAAGGATGTTAACTAGACTTATTGTGATGATCAGTTTGCAATATATACAAATATTTAATCATTACATCGTATATATGAAACTAATATGTCATTTGTCAGTTATACTTCAATTAAAAAAAAGTTCTGAAGGGCAACTGGAAGTATGCGTCCAAGCCTTCCCTGCCACAAGGATGGGCCCCCCATATCTCTGATAGAGAAGTGAATGAACACTTGGCATCTTGGAATGTTAAAACTGGGAAGAACCCGAAATCACCGGAGCCCCTTATTTCACGGAAGAGAAACAAGCCTGCAAAGGCCACAAATAATCAGCCAGAGTTATACAGTACAGGGTCTAAAACCCCATGTCCTCAGTCTGTTTCTGCCAGATAGATATTTTTAAAACATGGCCTTTTTGTCTCTAGCAGCTTTGAGATGTAATTCACATGCCATATGACTCACCCATTTAAAGTACACAATTCAGCAGCTTTCGGTGTATCACAGAGTTGTGTGACCGTCACCACAATCAATTTTAGAACAATTTTAGAAAACACCCCCCAACCCCAAAAAAAAGACCCATACCTCTTAGCCATCACCGCCTGGGCCCCCAACCTTAGGCAACCCTAATCTCTTTATGTCTTCATAGATTTATCTACTCTGGACACTCTATATTAGTAGAATCACATAATATATGGCTTTCTTTTACTTTGTATAACATTTTCAAGTTCATCCATGTCATCGTGTACGTCCGTACTTCACTTCTCTTTGTTGTCTAAGAATGCTGCATTGTAAGGATAGACCACATTTTATCTCTCCGTTCTTCCGCTGGTAGACCTTCAGCTATTTACAGTTCTTCGCTTTTACGAATAATGTTGCTATGAATATTTATATACAAGTTTTTTAATGACTATATGTCTTAATTTCTCTTGGGTATACACCTACAAGTGGAATTTTTGGGTTATGTGGTAACTCTGTGTTTAACTTTTTGAGGAATTACCAGTCCCAGCCACAGTGTACGAGGGTTCCAATTATCTGTCCTTTTGGTAATAGCCGTCCTGGTGAGTGTGAAGTGGTATCTCATTGCGGTTTTGATTAACTCTGCTTTTTAGAAACACATGTGCTCAGAAGCCCTCAGTTCTTGCCCACTCCAGTCCTACAGTTTCCACATAAATCACCTCTTCTCTGCTAAGCGCCCCTAAGGGCACCCCCCAGGCAAGCTAACCTGCTCTCCTGATTGTCTTCCCACCCCAGTTTCACAAGACCAGAATGCCTTCTGCCTGCCTGGCCGTTCCTGAAATTATATTTGCATTGCAAAGAACCCAGACGAAATGGGGATCTGGGTCTCAGAGCAAAACTGGGAAGACGTGAGTGGTCTCTTCTAAGGCCAGGACCAAGAGTGACCTTGTCTAGGCAAGAGGGTCGCAGGGTGCCACAGCACACGGGGAAGGGTACCAGGCTCAGCCACGTTGCTCCCACAGTTCTGTGTGGCAAGCAGGTGATAAGAGCACAGCCCTGGCCGTGTCCTCGGCAAAGCCAGAGCAGGAGGTAGAATCTCGGTTCCAGTTCTCAGTGTTTGATTGTTTTTCCTCTTCTCTTCCTCCCAGCAGATTAGGCAGGGCACCTTGTAGCCTGATCTAAAGTTTTTCTTACCCTTTCATAAGAAACCCATTTAACAGGCTAACTTGTAACAAAGATGTCAGTCACCTTTTTTATTTAGAAAGATGTCTCTCTTGGCTAATCTCAGCGTTCTTCTTCTGGTAATGCTTTTGGTTTTGGTAATTCCTTGAACTCACTTCTATCATGTACACCTCTATTCATCTAAACCATTTTTGTGAAAATCCTTTACTCGAATGCTATTAGGACCGTCCCCTTGAGCCCCCTTGTAAATAAAAACGGCTCGTGTTGTTTGATGCTTCGATTGGCTGTTTCCTCATCCAGGATACTGTCAAAGCATCTCAAGTCCAAAGTGTCCTCTTCCTTTAGTGTGTTTCAGTGGCGGACACACCGTCTTAACGGCACGTGCAGCCCTCAAAAGAGCTTCCGTCTCTGGAAACGCTGATCTCCCTCCTCCAGGCAGGGCATTCGGCTCAGAAATGAGTGATTCTAAACAGGTTCTTTCCCTCGCCGTCTCCCGTCTCCAGCCTGGAATGAATGGCTGCCTGTACCTAACCGCCTGTGAAAGGGCTGGCACGTTCTGCCCTTTCACGATAGGCAGTCTTATCTCAGCTACGAGGAAATTCTCTCGTAGGCCTGGAGCGTAATGGAATCAAAAGAGAAGTTGATGTGGTTTCAGAGCCCTGGGGTAAAATGTGGAGAAGAGCATCTTCAGTATTCTAAATTCTGGTTGCTTAGCTGCGGGGATAGAGCGGGAATGGCCAGTGTCAGATCGGGAGGTCTTCTCCTATGGATTTACTTTATTGGAGTGCTTTGATGAGAAGTAGCAACTGGAAGTAAGCGCCTGCAAAGCCGTTCCCCCATCACCAGTAGGTGGCGCTGCAGTCGCACTGTTTCCAGGTGCCCTTTCCAGGCACGCTGTCTCCCTGGACGCCGGCTTTTCACCTGCTGTTTGTTCCCTGCCAGGTCTGTGTGCCCTCTCTATCAACCATTCCAATTCTTACGTGGCCTATCCCGGGAGCCTGACTACAGGCGAGATTGTGCTTTACGATGGACACTCCCTGGTAAGTTGACAGTGACGTGGGCCGGCCCAGCCCACCTGCTTGGCTCTGTGGTCAGTGGCAGGTGACGAGCAGGCCCTGTCACAGTGGGATGGGTGCACGGGCGGAAGCAACACAGGGGAGTGTGTTCTGGCCTCGGCAGGTGGGTGTGGAGGAGAAGGTAGTGATGTTCGCCCTCATGCCATCAGCAGCGTGGCTAGGGGCAGCATGCCAGGCCCAGGCAGACATCTGCAGCGTCGTGGAAACCGAAACCACCTGCCAGCGGTGGCCTGTTGTCAGGTTGCAGGTGTCATGCTGCAGTGTGTCACGGCCTGTGACAACGTGCATCTCTCACATTTCCTGTCCTCTGCTCTCCAAGCTTCACAGAGCAGGACAGGATTGCCGCAGGAAGCCCCCTAAAGAGGGACATAAGGAGGGCCCATGGCAACGACATCACCCCTCATGGGACACAGCTGGTTGTCCATCTCCCCGAGGGCAGGAAAGGGATAGAAACAGAGTGGCCCTTGACGCAGAATCTGGATGCAGCAGAAAATAATGTACAGCTTTTATGTAAAGAGTCTGCCGGAAATGCTGGAGAGAGAGCAGGAGCCTGGCAAGTGAGGCAGAGTGTCTCGGAAGAGGAAGTAGGAGGCAAAATCCATCTTCCTTCTTCTCTGGCATCAATATCCATTTTTCCTTTCCACCAACAGAAAACAGTCTGCACTATTGCTGCCCATGAGGGGACACTGGCCGCCATCACCTTCAATGCCTCAGGCACCAAACTGGCAAGCGCTTCTGAAAAAGTGAGTGTACCCCACATCCTCACGGGCTCGCTTCCTGCCCGGAGTCTGCTGGATGGCTCCCGCGGTATCAGGGATCTGATGGAACGAGTCTGGTGACACGAGGACTGACTGGTGTCTGGGACCGCTCAGAATTCATTTCAGAGGGAGAATTTCTGCCCTCCCCACGTCGTGATCTATTGATGCGTTTATTAATTCAATGGCTCGAAGGCCTGTGCTATGCAACATACAAGGAACTTGGCACAAAAACTTGCAGCCCTGTTAAATGTGCATGCACATCATCATAGATGCAGATAGATGCCACCTTCCATTAACTTAGTATAAACAAAATGCTTTGCTATCAGGAGAGATCATTCGCTTCTGACTAAAGTAATCAGGGAATGTGATCCAGTTGAATGTCAAATGCCATGAGAAACAGGTCTATTTTGACAGGCACAGATTGACTCTTCTAGGAAGCCTGGGCAGTGTGAGCCTTGGGCTAGGGTGGGAGGGAAAATGAAAACAGACACGTTCTGAGAATTGCTTATATGGCACACGTACAAACCGAAAAGCTTCCACGTTCCACACTTAGTGCTTCCTCTTCAGAGACAGATGTTCAAAACCAACAAAACAAGCTCCTCTCTAAAGGGGCATGTCTGTGTACAGCCATTGCTGGTCTGAAACGTCCACCTGCTTTCTCTTCCAGGGCACGGTCATCCGCGTATTCTCTGCACCCGAAGGGCAAAAGCTCTACGAGTTTCGGAGAGGGATGAAAAGGTCTGTGCCCACTGTGAAACGCACTGTAAAGTTTCCACAGAGGTTCTGCCCTGTGTGGCCAGCAGCCAGCTAGGGGGAGGCCGGGGTGCGGCTCCATGCTGTCCCCCCTGGGCCCTGGAGGAGGCAGAACTGTACTTTCCCAGGTAACTGACTTAGAGGCCCGCTTAGTGCTTGGTACACCTGTGAGTGTAGACACCGTGTCAACACGGCAGTTCAGCCGCGAGGCGTACTTCCTAAGTCTTCACCAAGGTGGTGCGTGTGTATTTGCAAAGCCATGAGAGTCCTCTTCGATGTGTCTGTGGGTGGCCGGCAAAGGAGAAATGACAGAGCAAGGGAGTTACAACCCAAAAGTAATTTCTGATTCCCTTCCATGGGGGAGAAAAAGCGTGATGCCTGGGATCCTGTTGGCTGTGGGGTTTGCAGCTGGAAAACTTCTCAGATGAGAGGAAGGAGCAGTGACTTGTTTCAGTCTGAGACCCCAACCCTTTACGAATCTTTTCAACGCAGATTTCGAAACATGAATGGCACAATGTTGAAGGGTTTTTAGAATACCTAAACTCTTCAGGATGCATATAGTTTTCTCATAAAGCTGATATCTGAGCTATCATGCAATAACCCTCATTTTCCCTGGCTCACTAGCCCGTACGTTGCTCTCTATTCTAGGTATGTGACAATCAGCTCACTAGTTTTCAGTATGGACTCACAGTTCCTCTGTGCCTCCAGCAACACCGAGACGGTGCACATCTTCAAGCTGGAACACCTCACCAACAGGTAAGTACAGCGCCCCGGAAGAGGCAGAACTGTACTTTCTCAGGTGACTGACTTCGAGGCCCTGTTCACTCCGTGCTAGTGACCACCGCCAGCATAAGCCACTTCTTCCTTGTTTGCATGCCATAACCTTGGTTTTGCCCCTTATTTCTTCACCAAAGTGGCATGTGTTGGTTTGCAAAGCCTTGGTGATGTAATGCACGGAAGCACAAAGCCTGGGGCAGGTAATTTAATCTTCCTGTACTTAGCTATAAAGTAATCTACACATCTTGTGCTTGTCGTGAGGATTAAATGAATTCCTTGACCTGAAGCATTTAGTGTAATGCCTGACACACAGTAAACACTAAGAAGTGTTAGCCGGTGCAGCTATACATGTACTACTGTATTACACACCTTCAGTGCCCAGGAGTGTGCCTGGGGCAGGAGTGGGGTGAAGGTTGGCAGTATAAAGCATGTGCTTGATTGCAGCCAGTGCTGTGTGTATAGTTTCCTATGGTTGCTGTGATGAATCACCACAAACCTAATGGCTTAAAATAGCACGCACGCATTATCTCACAGTTTCATAGGTCTGTATTTGAGGATGGCTGAGTTCCCTACTCGGCGTCTCACAAGGCAGAGATGCCAGTGTCGGCGGGCCGCATTGGCCTCGGGAGCGTGGAGCTTTCCTCCAAACTCATGCCTGTTGTCGGCAAGAATTCAGATCCTTGCAGTTGTGGCAGCAAGGTCCCCGCTCCCTTGCTGGCTCTCAGCTCCGAGGCCGCCGCATCCCTTCTCACGCAGCCTTCAAACCCGCAGTGTCGCGTCGATTCCTTCTCGTGTGTCGGAGTTTTCTGACTGTTCCTTCCACCTTCCTTTCCTGCCAGCAGACGGAGAAAGCGCTCTGCTTTTAAGGGCTCTCTTAGCTCACGCCCACCCGG
>NW_011888924.1:178088-180644 GCF_000151845.1 Pteropus vampyrus
CAGCATCCCCAGAACCTCTTCAGTCACACCAGCCGCAGAGACACCATCTTGTAAAACAGCATTTGCCACGTGCCAAGCGCTGTGCTCGGTCCTCTGCGTACGTCACCTCTTTAGTTATCACAGCTAGGTGACCACGATTGTCCTTGTTTTCCAAATAAGGAAATTGGGAACTGATGGTGACGGAGCTTTATGCCCTCTCCCTCCGCTGTGGTCCTGGAGTGGCTGCTGCCTGTGGCACCTGACAGTAACTGCTCGTGTTTTCTCTTTTTCTCCCCGGGCCGTGTCTCTACCCTGAGCGCAGGGCCTGGACACTTCGCCTGTCTAACTCCCCGCCCTGGGCACGGAACTCCAGGGAACAGCACAGGCATGTGTCGTGACGCACAGAGCACAGAGCACAGAGCCATAGCAGGGCCTGGCACTCCGGGTGGGAACGTGCAGGCCCCGGGGTTCATCCAAAGACCATCCAGCCGGTCGATAACCGAGTAAGAAATAAACCCCAGAGCTCCTGAGCCGCGGTGTGTGTTCCCTGCCAGGATCTGGTCCCGAAGATAAGCAGCCTCTCAGCAGGTGCTCCTGGGAGCATGCGTGTCCCCGCCCAGTCCCAGGTCTGCCACCAACAGTCACCCCTTTGGTTGGCGGAGGCCCTAGGACAAGTTCGGTGACTGCAGGGGTCATGCTGATCCCTCTGAATTATCTCCACCATTGGGGACGGCTGGGTCCCTGGGTGCCCCAGGGCTGTAATCAAACACCACCCAGGCGTCTTGCCCTGGGGGTTTGCTTCCCACTCAGTCTGGCCTGGAGGCCTTTGCTCTGAGGTCGGTCTGTTCCTCCCCGAATGCAGGACAGGCTCGAGCGCTTATTTCCTAGAGTCTGGATATCGAGTCCATCTCATTCTCCACCCTAGGCCCCTTTTACACATGTAGATATCAGACTTGTCATCAGATCCAACTTTTTTAATGTAGGAAAGCGGTAACACTGCGAACCTCTTAACAGCTTTGCAATGGCCGTTCTGAAGGACAAACAAGCCCTCACTGCCCTTTCGGGATGGCCGTGTCCCGAGCTGTCCTGGGTGGGCAGAACATTATGCTAAGGCACAGCTTCTTCCTGTTGCGGTGAGTGCCGCTCGTAACGTCTGGGTGCGTAGCTTGCTGGATGGATGCCGGTGCCTGCAGCTCGGTCTCACCCTCACCCGTGCCTTGCTCCCCTAGCCGACCAGAAGAGCCTTCGACCTGGAGCGGCTACATGGGAAAAATGTTCATGGCTGCCTCCAACTACCTCCCCACGCAGGTGTCAGGCATGATGAATCAGGACAGGGCCTTCGCCACCGGGCGTTTGAGTTTCTCTGGACTGAGGAACATCTGCACCCTCTCGACGTACGTATGGCACCACTCACACTCAACACTGTTAACAAATGAATCTCCCCAAAGCACAAACTCCCCCAAACACGTGCCAAGAGAAAAAGAAAAGAGTAGATGGCCAAGAGGAAGGATGAGCAAAATCCAAACCCCGCCGACTCCCGTCTGAGGGTCACACGCCTCCTCAGAGCCCTCGGGGCGGCACCGGGGAGCCGGCAGGGAACTTTCAACCCCCAATAACAAGAAAACGGCCCGAAAAAAAATCCCAGTTTTTATGTAATTACGTCAAAAGGCTCTAGTTCCAGTGCCTCGGTTCAGACATCTATGGGATCGACAGATGTCTTATCTAAGTTTAAAGGAGCTAAACATTTTTAAACTTTCATGCCACTAGTCAGCAAAGATGGTGAGCCAGTTTTCCACTGTTTTTCCTTTTTGTCCCCGTTAAAGGCAGAGACACACACAAAATAGAGACGACATCCTATTCAGGTAAGCTGACGTGTTCGTTGGCAGCGGCTTTTCATGGCGTATTTCTAGCATGTACACATGTCATTGTGTCTCTTCCACACAATTTTCAAAGACAAAAATGAACTCTCAAGTTGGATCACTAGGTCAGAATGCAAAGAAATAGCCAGAAACCCAGAATCTTGGGTTTGCTGATGGCAGGAGGAAAAGTTGGTGACAGCCAGGGTGAGTGAGGCTTTGTCATTTGAAGCTGGCCCGTAATCCAGTTTGTTGTAATCACGGCACATGTTTGTTTCACTTGACTCTTAGGATCCAGAAGTTGCCGAGGCTGTTAGTTGCATCATCTGATGGACACCTTTACATCTACAATTTGGACCCTCAGGACGGAGGAGAGTGTGTCTTAATCAAGACCCACAGGTAAAGATACCAGCTTTCAAAAGCGCAGCCTTTCAAGACCCATTGGGTAGAACTGTCACTTGGCCAAGAACAAGGACATGCTTCAGTGCTCTTGCTTCTCTTTCTTCTGCGCTGGCAGTTTCGGTGGCAGGCCTCCAGCGGGCACCTGCTTCGTGCTGGGCTCCACGTCAGGCGCCCTCACCGTGCCGTGCGCTCCTGGGGAAGGGCCAGGGTGAATAAAACTCAAAACAGGATGTCTTCCTGCCTGGCCTTCCTCCTCTCACATAACGGGTGCTCAAATATATTTACCGAATCGAGTTAAAAAGTTCTCTGGACTTCTGTG
>NW_011888924.1:182329-199948 GCF_000151845.1 Pteropus vampyrus
TTAGCTTCTCATTTTTCAAGCTTCCACCTAGGGCAACTTGTAGACCCCTCTCGTGAGCTTCATGTAGAGAACAGCCCAGATAGTCAACCTGGAGTCATTCGGAGACAGAAGCAGTGTTTGGGCTGAGACTTGGCAAGTCAGTCGAGTGACCCTCCCAGAAGCAGAGACAAGAAGCCATTTGAGAATTGCTTCGATGCCTGTCAGGTCTTGGTGTGCAATGTTTTCTCCTGATCACTATTTTGTGTCAGTTGAGATTCCGTTTGCAAAAGGATGGAGTGCGGGTCTGGCTTCTTTCTTGCAGACATCTTAGGACAATCTAGTAAGCACAGTCAGCTACAAGAGGGGGCTATTGTGGGGCCCTTCGTGCATGGCTGGAGGGCCATGTTTGTGAGTTCCCTTATAAAGGCTCTATGCATTATGGCTTGATTTACATTCTGACTTTTAATAGGCAGATCGCCAAACACATTGCCAATGAGTGAAGTTTATATTTGAGGGATGGGAAGCAGTAACTCTTAAAAATACTAACTGTAAGTTTAAAAACATCTGTTGGCTGGTGGCTTCCCGATAAAACAGTCATTTTGCCTTTGGGTTCTAATACCCCAACTAGCGGTAAAGGGAGTTTTTCTGTCCCCCAAAAGTTAGTGATCACTTACCTGAAGTTGCATTTTCCAGGAACCAGAGCAAGTCAGATGCAGTTGGGGATAAAAGTGACTGTCCTACTCCATCAGGGTTCAGGGCACTCACTCATTGGGTTCCATTTCAATAATTTTGGTAAAAGCCTGTGACTGTTATAAAAGATTATTAGATTCTTAAGTATACTCGGAGTAGAGCCTATAACCTTTTATATTTACAGAATCTGAGTACTTCAGATATTGGCATTCAGGTGGTCCCTTGCCAAAGAAAACCTGTATAAAATAATAGGTACACTATCTAGAACATTTGTTTGGAGTTAAAAAAAAAAAAATGGAGAGACTTAAAAACTAGTGCTAAAACTTGTTGCAACCCCTTCGCCTGTGCACTGCCAGGAAGCTGGGTATGAGCCACTTGTCCTGTCTCCCTCTTAAGGACCAAATGAGTGAAGGTTGGTTTAAATTACATCTGGGATTTTTATTTACGTACGGGGAAAGCTTCCTGCCAGCGAGAGCACTGATCGCTGAACGAGGCGCCCTACAACAGTTGTTAGACCCTAGCGGCACTGGGCGGCTTGTGTGCAGAGCCGGTGGTAGGCGTCACAGAGGCCATCAGACCCCGGCCCTGCCCTTGAGCCTGCAGGCAGACGGTGAGGAGAGGGCCTTGCTCCTGTGAGATACTGACAAGGTCGCAGGCAGGTTCACTGTCCCACCGCACACAGGTCAGAGGAATGAGTGCTGCTGGGATGTTCTCTCAGCGTGGACCATCTCAGTCACGCCCTTACTGGCAATAATATTCAACTGGAGATGCCAGACGACTTCCTCTGTTCGTATTCTTCTATGCCTATTAGACATATTTGTCCAGAATTCTCATCTCTACCCACATTCCTTAAAAGCTTCCGGGACTGTGAAAGGGTCTTGCAGTCTCGGCTTGGTTAAAATCCCTTCTCCTGTAGACGTGAACGTGAGCTTGCCTGGAAAATCTCATGAGGGGCTTTGCCTTAACATGGGTCATCACCAGTGGTCTTTTGAAATATACTGACACTTACCTGGGTATGATCACTCTTCTCTCCTTGGGAATTTACTTTGTTCCAAGAACAAGGAAGGAAAAGAGAATCGATCACTTCCTGTACTTTAGAAAGATACGCGGTATACGGGAGGGTAGGCAACTTTTGTTTCAGAGACGAGCTACCCTTTCCGAGTCTGCGTGTTTTCTGACACTAGTCTCACTTTTCTGAGCAGGGGTAAGGAGACCGGGGCCAAGGGTAGTTACTGACTTTTTAACAGTGATGTAGCAGTCTGCGTTTACAAGACGAGCCTTTAAAAAAAAAAAATACACGTATACATATTTTATATATAGTCAGCATCTCCTGAAACTGTGCCAAACTTGTCTACACCCAAATAAATAAGATGCATGAATTTTCTGTGGCCGCGTGTGCCCAGCCTCCCCGTGCCGACCCCGCATGGGCACAGGTCTGTTGATAATGCAGCCTGCCTACAGCACTTCCTGGAAAGAGTAAGGCCATTCTGTTTTGATTTCGGTAGATAATCTTGTGCCGTGGAAGTCAGAAGGGCAAAACGAAGCAGTCATGATGAGACGCGCACTTCAGAAATCAGGACACCCCCTATCAGGTGGTTTTGGAGAAAACGAGGAAGGTGGAAGAATGGCGTGCGATTGTGGGCGCAGACTGGGGGGCAGGAGTGCCGGGTGCCGCCCGCTTAAGCCACAGGACGCGCGGCTCACTGCTCACCAAGCCCTGCTCAGCCCTGGCTGCCGGTGGGTGCAGGAGGCACTGTACGCACATCCTGCCATTTAAAATATATTACAGCCATAGTGTCAATGCTAACTAACCATATTGGTCTATAACCGAAATTTTATATTAAAAAGGGCATCCTTTTTAAATGTATGCTGTGTAAAAATGTACCTATAGAGAAATCTCTTCAAATTGTTTTCTTGTATAATACATACATATAGAGACTATTTTAGCCAGGCAAAGTATTTTTGCAGTGATTGGAATAAATCATTTATTACCGTTGAGTGCCATTTAGGACACTAATAATAAAATCATGGCAATGCATTTTTGAGGCTCTAAAAATTTATTCATGGTTTTAGGAAATAGAAAGAACTCCTAAAATCTCTAAACTTCACCTTTAAAAGGGTGTGAGGGTGGCGGGTAGTAGGGCCGTGGGCTCATCTGCGGGCTCTTCTGCTCAGAGACCCAGAAAAAACATCTGACTTTGTCTAGTCTATGTCCTTCCTACTCAGGGCGACCCCCAGAGGTGTTCTAGAAGTGGAGGACCCCTGACCTACTGCGTCAGAATCTGCACTTTCACAAGATGGCAAGAGGTTTATGTGTATTAAAGGTGGAAAAGCCATGCTTTCGATACCAGCTGGAACGAAGCCCTGCTAAAATAACCAGAGGAACTAGGTATATTAAAAAGAGAGACAGAGAGACAGAGAGACAGAGACAGAGAGACAGAGACAGAGATGAGACAGAGACAGAGACACGTATTGAGTGCCTGCCTCGAGTGTCAGATATTATGCCAGGCATTTTCATGTACTGCCGTATTGACTCTTCAAAACTAGCTTGCAAGTTAGGTTATATAACAGCCCCAAGTTCAAAAGCTGGGGCTTGAACCTGGTCTGACTCTGAAGCCCGTGTGCTTCCCATTACAGCTCAGCGCAGTTGTCCTCTCAAGCCAGCAGGCAGAAGGGACGGTTGGGGATGAAAGGTGGTGGCTGCAAAACAAGATTCTGAGACTTATTTTTAAAGTGCACATAACTAAAGAGGGTAAGACTGCACTTGGGATGTGAACTTGCCCTGTCTCAGTGCCTGACATTTCTGCTTGTGCAAACGTGGGTCTAGGGGCTGGTTTGGCAGCGGCAGGCAATTCGGTGGGGATTGCAGCAAGGAGTTACTGAGGGGTCTCGAGTGTAGTCCACTCTGGAGATGTTGTCACGAGCGATGTCTTCAAGGACACTGGCAAGGACCTCTCTGACCCTGGGCAGTACGCGCTCGTATTCGGCACTACTTCGTTCTAGAGGCACAGCTTCTGCAACATCATCTTCCAGATTGAAAATAAGGGGAGGCTCGTGGTGCTGCTCAGGACCCACGCTCCCGTCACAGGCTTTGGCTCCACCTAGAGAGGGTGACAACAAACACCCCATCAAACCCAATGCTGGCCCTGTGTTGTAAAGAGAACCGAGACTGAGTATAAATGAATTCAAGCGCACCAGGACTTTATTCAAATGATGGCTCCTCCTGTCACAGAAATTACCGTGAGGACCTGTGTGCTCATTCCAGGATGCTCCTGTTGTCCAGAGTGATCTGGAACTTCTCCTTGGACTTGATATCTGAGCTAGTACAATGTTCATTCAAATATCTCTCTTTTCTGCCCTTTGGGAGTAAATTTGATCTTTTTTTGAAAATCGATTTCTCCAATAGCAAATATATTCAATTTGGTGATTAGGTAGAAAGGCAAGGTGAATAATTTTGCTTTGGGTTGAAGCTGAGATTCCTGTACGAGTTAGAATCTGGCTATTAAGGCAGTCCCAGAAGAGGAGCGACAAATGTGTAGAGTGATGGCAGCATCCTTGGTTGTTAATGATTCAGATGACCTTTTTGTTGTTGTCTGCCTTGTCCGTACAAAAAGGTGGTTAAGGTATCCGACAGAAACAAATATAATATAATTGAATAAACAAAAGGAATTAAGGCAATTCAGGAGTGTCCTTATTTCTTGGAAATACAGGAGTTCCTAAAGACCTTTGCCTCTGAGCTTCTCAGCAGCCAAACTTGAATAAATTAGAAACTTCAATTCAATTCTTCAGGGGAAGCGGAGCTTTTTCCAGCAATGAGGTGTGGGAGAATTTTTGTCAATGGCTCCTCATACATTCTTATGAAAGACAGCGCTGCATGATTAGGATGGTCCAGCTGATGACTTCTTATCACACCTTTCACCCCAAGATGAGAGTATGACGCCCAAGTGCAATTCAGTAAAAGCAGACCTACAGGGGCCAAAGCCACGCTTCCTGAGGATGCAGCTTTCTTTCTGGCTCAAGCTGGACAGAAATCAAATTTGAGGTATCAAGTGAGAAGAATGGGTAGATCGCAGAGACTTTGGGGAGCCCCGCTCGATGGTTTTCCTGCTGTGACTGAGATTCAGCTTGCTTGACAGGGTGTAAGAGCTTATGCCTTTACCTAGAGTTCAGGGTCAAATTTGGCTCCTCTTCACTGACAGTAAAGAGCAGTGACATGAGCTTTGGCAACCAGTCAAGTGAAGGTTGGGATCAACTCCTCTTCTAAAAAGTAGACTTCCATTTGAGGGAAGAGCGGGGCAGCTTGCACAGAACTAACCCTCGTGTAGATAACAATTACACATTCTAGTCGACATATTTAAAAAACAGCAAATGGAAGTCACTAGATAATAAGCAAGGCAGGCAGCAACTAAAAGGGATCCCATCCTTGACAGAAGGAAGCCACACTGGGTTGGGTCTGTGTTTGTTTTGTCCCCTGGGGAGGTACCCCCAGTCTGTGCCGCACATAGCAGCTGGGCCCAAAGAGATGGCTGCGGTCTCTTTGGCTTGAGATGATAGAAGACAAAGATCAGGGCTTCAATAACAGATGAAAATTGGTGGGCAAAATCCTGAGAAGGAGGGAGCCGGAGAGGGAAAACCTCAAAATCCACAAATAACCCCCCTCCAGATCCTTGGCTGACCCCTGAACTGTGCGCGTGCAGAGGAGACAGGTTCTAGTGACAGCTAGAAGTCTGAATAGCTCAGCAGGCATTTCCATGCTGCCCAGTGCAGGGAAGATGGAGTTTAGAGTGTGAATTCTGTTGAGTTAGAAAAACCTGATAAACTCTTCATATTCTCCATTGAAGTCTCAAAAGGAGTAAAGACCACGTCTCAGAACTAAAGTACTTACTTCAGATTAAGGACCAAATCTGAACGAGCCAGTCCTAACAAAGTGTAAAACCAAGGCTCCACACTTTGAAGGGACATTGCTAATAATTAACTGCCTGTCGAGAACAACGACAACAGCAAATCAACACTGCTTGGGTAACAGAAGTCAGAATCTCTACAATGCATCATCCACAACGTCCAGTTTCTAAAAACAACTAATTAGGAAACTTGCAGTTTCTCGTTCGGCATGAAAGAAGCTTGGAAGTCGTCAATCGATTCTAATAAAGCCGAACGAACTGAAAAAGTAACAATTCTTCCAAATCTGGCAGAGAGGTGGGGTCACAGGGCAAACCACTGGCCCCCAGACTGAAGACACAGACGAACAGAGAAAATCACAGCATACTGGGGCAGACACCTCCCGGAACCAGGCCCAGGGGAGGGAAACCTCCACAGTGATGGGTGAATCACTGGAGGCTCAGTGTGCACAAGTCTGAGACTTAAAAACTCCACGGGGCCAGTCATTTCTTAGATGGAAATGCTAAGAAAGAATCAAAAAGAAATACTAGTGATCAAAAATACTATAACAGAAACAAGAATAAGAATGCTCATTAGACTGGGCATGGCTGAGGAAAGAATCTGAGCTCTGGGATATCTCGGAAGAAGCTTCCAAAGTTGAAAAGCAAAGAGAAAAAAAGAAGACTGGAAAAAACAAAACAAAACAAAAAAACAATAGAATATCCAAGAATTGTGAGACAATTACAAACAGTATAACAAATGCATAATGGGAATGCCAGAGGAGGAGAAAGAGAGAAAGGAGCAGAGGAAATATATGAAAGAATAAGGACCTAGATTTTCCCTAAATTAATTTCAGACACCAAAACACAGATAAAGGAAGCTCAGAGAACTCCAAGCAGGATAAACGCCTGAAAGACAATGTCAAGAGAATGAGAAGATGAGCCACAAAATGGAAGAAAATATTTGCAAAAGACATATCTGATAAAAGACTGTTATTCGAAATATACGAAGAACTCTTAAAACTCAACAATAACCATTCTGGTGGCAGGGTCTGGGGACAGGGAGGCAGGTGCCGTGTCCGGCTGCAAAGGTGGCAAGAAGCCCTGGCAGCAGCCCAATAAACAGGCCAAGGAGATGGACAAGGAAGATAAGGCATTCAAGCAGGTGCAAAAAGAAAAGCAGAAGAAACTCGGCAGCTAAAAGCGAAGGGCGTAGAGAAGGGCCCCTGCTCACAAGGGGAAATAAGGAAACCGGCAAAAAAGTCCCTGCCCCCAAGGCAATGGTGGTCCTTAATTCCATTCCCGTTTTAACATCTGGATTCCCTGCCATAACATCTGTTGCCACCTACGGCTAGAATGAAGTGTTGTCTTGGAGACTGCTGTACATTTAAGAATAAACTTTTGTAAATCATCGTCATCATCATCGTCATCATCATCATCATCATCATCATGCAGTGGTTCATCTCTTCAGTTCTTCTCACTCAGCCATTTCAACCTTAGCGGTGAGGTCAGAGTAAATCCAACCCAAAATATGTCCTTCAGTCTTTGTTTCATCCTGGATTCTGTACTGCCTAGAATGAAACTAACTCATTTGGAAACGACAACAACAATAAGAATACGAACAATCCAATTAAAAAGCGGGCAAAAGACCTAAGCAGATATCTCACCAAAGCAGTTATACGATTAGTAAATTGGGCAACAAAAGGATGCTTAACGTCCTACGTGATTAGGTAGTTACGAATTAAAACAACGAGATACTACTACATGCCTGTGAGAATGGCCAAAATCGAATACACTAATAACACCAAATGCTGGCAAGGATGTGGACCAACAGGAACTTTCACCCACTCTTAATGGGAATCCAAAAAGGAAGACGATTTGATGGTTTCTTATAAAACTGAGCACATTCTTCACATATTATCTAGCAATCATACTCCTTAGTATTTAACCAAATGGGTTTAAAATGCATGTTTACACAAAGACCTGCATGTGGATGTTCATAGGATAATTGTCAAAACAATTCATAACTGTGAAAACCTGGAAGCAACCAAGATATCCATCAGTGGGTAAATGGATGAATAAACAATGGTACATCTACACAATGGAATATTATTGTGCTAAAAATAAACATTATCCAAGGGTTGCCTCATCTAAAAATATAATAAATAATAATAAATAAAAATAAAAATAAATAAAAAATAAACATTATCAAGCCATGAAGAAACATGGAGAAACCATAAATGCCATATTAATCAGCACAGGTTGACATAACAGAAATACCCCAGACAGCTACAGATCAACATCCCTTATGGATATACCTGCATGAAACCTCAACAAAGGCTAACAAACTGATTATGGCAGAATATAAAAAAAAATTATACACCATGACCAAGTGGGATTTATCCTAGGTATGCAAAGTTAGTTCGACATACAAAAAACAATGTAAAACGATGTATATTAATAGAATAATGGACCCCAAAATGACCATCTTAATAGATGCAGAAAAAACATTTCACAAAACCCAACCCCCTGTCATGATACAAACACTCAGCAAACTAGGAATAGAAAAAAACTTCCTTAATCTGATACAAGGTGTCCAAGAAAACAGCCTCACAGCTAACATCGGACTTAGTGGTGAAGCCTGAAACTTCCCCACTAAGATCAGGAACAAGATAAGAATGTCCACTCTCACCACCTCTATCCAACACTACACCGGAGGCTCTAGCAAGAGAAATTAGATAAGAAGAAATAAAAGGCATCCAGAAAAGGAAAAAGTAGAACTACCTCTATTTGCAGATGAAATGATCTTACATTACAAGAAAGGAAAATTATAGACAAAATCTTAGCAAATCGAATCCAGCAATATATATTTTGAAAAGTCACGATTAAGTGGGATTTATCCAGGAATTCCAATTTTTTATTCAGTTGACTTAATATTTGAAAATTGGTATAATTCATAGCATTAAGAAGGCACTTACACAGGTATAGACATTAATAAAACCTCATCAAATTATACAGTTGAGATCTGTGCCTTTCCCTGTATGTAAAGTTTACCTTAAATTAGTTCGATAAAAATGAAAAACAGTAAGATACCTTAATTCTAGGCCATACGCCGAAACAAACTGATTGCCTTTTAAGGCCACTCCTAGTTCACGACCACAAAATCACATCCTGTCATAGAAGGACACACATCTTTCTCTGATCTAATGCAGTAGCTGTCATTTTATCTAGCTTATCCAAAACCAGTTTTAAGTAAGTAGGATGCCAATTTTTAGGGGGTGCAGGGGAAAGAAGCAGAGCATGTCCCTGTTTCATCCGACTCAGTTTTCATCCCATCTGCGAGATTTCAATCCTCCCCACCCTGATCCTCCTGGGAGTCTGGTAACTCCTGAGGACAGATGTCCCCTAGGGTTTATAATTCCTGTCTGATGGGGATCATTCTAAACAATCCTGTTACTTCATAGTGACACTTATGATTCCAATATTGTGGTGCCGAGGGCTTTCTGGCAGTGGGATTGCTTCTGAAATTAACTCAGCCTGGGGAAACCACACCTCTTAGATACTGTAACGTGAGGACTGCAACCTACAAACTTTCCATCTGAAAGCATAACAATTATCTGACCCGTTTGCGTTTTAGGGTTTGGAGAATCAAAGATTGTTGTGGCCTTTTTAATATCCCCCAAATTATGAACTCATAGAACTTGTTTTTATGCCAGATTTTCTTCAGGGTCACTTATTTACACATAAGGAAATTTTTTTTTCTGTATTATATAATCCTTTGGAAAGCTCTAATATGAAATAACTGAATCAAATTAGAATCTGTATCAGGTCTCAGATTTTGGTGGCTTTTTTGTTTGTTTTCATTCATAAAAACAATGTTACGGTTCCTACTAGGTGCAAGATACTGTGCCAAGCAAGCCCTGCAAGACAACAGACATTAAAGAGCTTACAGAGCCCTGAGTTTAAAGAGCTTAAAACCAGTAGAAGAAATAAAACATGTACCTAAATGACTGGCATATGTGTGAGAAAAGAGTAAAGATAGAGAACATATGAAATGAAGTCCCTTTAACCGAGCTGCGCGAATTATTAATACTATGAAGGCTGAGACACGAAGAAACAATTCTATTCTTTTTCTAACTTGCCTGGGAACCTAACATTTTGAACTTTCCAGTCCTGCCTCAATGCCTGGCTATACATCTGGACATATATACCAGACTTCCAGATAAGCCTCTGATTACCCCTTCACGAAATCACGTATACATCCAACGGACATCTGATTGACAACGGTCAATGGTCTTGGACGAATCCTAGGGCTAAGACTGCAGGACTGATAATTCTCAAGAATGTACTTTTTACTCAACTTTTCTTTCTTCTTTCAAACACTTTTTTGAGTTTTTACCTAGCCTGTGTTTGCAAACTCTAAGACCCCTAAATAAATCTTTATCATTTATTTCTGGCAAAGCCTCCGGACTCTTTCCGAGTTCATTTGACATACGGCAGAATGTGATAAATATCAGATTTCTCCAAATCCTACACAGCTGGGAAGATCAGAGGGACTTTTGTGATCGAGGTGGCATTTGATTTGAGGCCTTAAAAGCTGAGAGGGATTTTAATATGGAGGCCAAGGGAGAGGGAGGGCCCTTGCTCTTGGAGAAGACTAGAAAGGTAGAGGGACCCAGGATTGGAGGGAGTCTGAACTCGGTTGGCAGTGAGAAGCTACCAGAAGATTTTGAGAACCATCCTGATCCAGCATCACACTTTAAAAACATACATTTAAGACAGTCACGGGGTGAACCCAGAAGCTGACTTCTGCCAGTTTGCCAAATAGACCTCTGAAGACTTTATTCTGAAACAGTCTATTGTCAAGTAAATTACACTTTCGAATATCTCTAAGCTCCCATTTAGTTCTGCCAAACTGGCATCTAAAGCATGACAATGAAATGTGTTAAAAAATAAAAATAAAAAACAGGCCAAAATGGAGTCACTTGCTCTAAGCCATGTCACCATTCCAAACTCACTAATCTCGCTGCAGTTTCGGCCTCTCCCAGGAGCGGAATTTTAAACCCCTCAGTCTGGAAGCTCCTGATCAATACTAGTGAGGTCATCTGCAGGATAAAAGCTCTGCCATTGCTTCTCCCCTAAATGAAGATGACTGCCCTAAAAATAATCCTTTCTCTTCTAATAACTCCCCTGCCACACCCTTCTGCCTGTAAAAACCTTCCATTTTTGGACAAACACCCCCACCCCTACCCCATGCGCCCCTCTAGCTGCTAGGTAGGTTGCTGTATGGTTCATGAATAAATTAACAAAGCCAATTAGATCCTCAAATTTACTTGGTTGAATTTTGTTCTTTAACAAACAAAACGTTCTTCAAGTGAACAGAAACTGTATAAACAACGTGCTGAACGAGCTCTGAGCTTGTTGGAGATTTAGGTGAAATCTAGGTCTGCCACACGTTGTGGGTGCAGAGGGCCTACGCTGGGCCTTTGGGTGCTGGAAACTTCTGCTAAGCCCAGGCTTTGTGGGCAGAGGGAGGACACTGTCACAGGTGCCGACTGCTCCTGAAGGAGGGCCTGAGCGTCCAGGCGGGAGAGGCGCGGGGGACGTCGCCCGGGTGTGCAGCCCACACCTCGCTAACTCACCGGTGATGAAGAAGGCCTTGTAATGCTCCAGGCGAACGGTCTGTAGGGCTCCGTACTCTCCAGCTGCCCCACTGCTGGGGTGAAACAGCACCTGAGAGAGAGTGGCAGCAGAGCTTACTAAGAAAAGCAAGTAGAAGCCCCCTGGGAAGCACTCCTCTGTCACAACCCCTCCTCCCTACGCCTCACCCCCCGTCCCCACTCCTGCCCCAGACCCGGACAGACGCGGGCCTGTAGCCCTCACCAGCCCGCTCCTGGGAGCCGCTGTGAGTCAGTCGGAGTGGGTTACAGCTCTGGTCACACGCCTAGGCCCAGGACCAGCTATGTGATTTGCAGGGTCCAGTGCAAAATGAGAATGAGAGAAACCTTGCCTAAAAATTAAAAATTTCAAGATGGCCACAGCACGTGCACTTTAAACCAAGCAAGAAAAGCAATTAGATCCTCAAAGCCAATTAGATCCTCAAATTTACTTGGTTGAATTTTGTTCTTTAACAAACAAAACATTCTTCAAGTGAACAGGAACTGTGTAAACAACGTGCTGAACGAGCACTTGGTCCTTCTAAGTGTGGGGCACTGGGTGATTGCACAGGTCACACACCTAGAAGGCCGGCCCCCCTGGGCCCCACCCCTCAGGTTCAAGACCGGGCCTGGGAACCTACATGTCTCACAAAGATTCCCAAGTGGTCCTCAGCACTCTTTGAAAATGGCTTCTTTAGCACCCCGATATTTCCTAACTCTCACCTGAGAAAGAATGGCATAAGATGGCACCTCGAGAAGACAGCTCAGTGTGATTTCTCCAGAACGGGGTGCAGCCTAACCTCCGAATGGTGTCCTTACCTGACTCAACCCTACTCCAGTCAGGCCGAGGGAATCCTTCCTCCTCAGGCCACAAATGAAAGACTCGCCCTACAGAACGGAAACACTTCATTTGGGGCTCCCAGGGACAGGATTTGGTAGGAAATAAGTGACCAGGTTGGTGGGTTTGGGCTGGAAGCTGGAGACCGCCCTGGTATGAATCATGGCCAATATATATCACTGGGTAGGCGCTTACGTGATTCAAAGTTTCCATGGGACTAAAGAAAAAAAAAAAAAATGAGAAACATCTGTTGGAGCTGTAAACAGCTGTCCCCCCAAGTTTCCTGACCCTGAGAGGATTCCCCCGAGGGAGGGGCTCCTCCCACACCTGCTTCTTCCGTGCTCTGGTGCTCTCGTGACAACCTCTGCAGTTCCCCAGCCAGCGTGATGACAGCAGGCTCCTTCCAAACAGGAAAAGAAATAGTAACTCAAAACCCTCACTTCTTCCAAGCCTGCAGGAAGCCAGGCCTCTCACCGCAGGAGGCTGTTTTGTTTCCTTCTGGAGAAGGCAGGAAGTGCGAGAACTTGGAAACCCTATTGTCCTCTGTTCTATGATGCACGCTGACATCCAGAAGATGGGAGTCAAGGTCTGCTGGTTCGAAGCATTGACGGCATTTGAGTTGCAGTAACAGTAACGCCATAGTGTGGGCTGGGATATTTATTCAACGTTACCGGAGGCAACTTCCACAATCCAAGAGGAAGCGAATTCGGGCATGGTTCGCGCTCAGAAACGTGGACAGTGGATTTTGGAGAACTCATATACATGCCTTTGTTTCCTTCGAGCAGATTGATTATAGTGGCGTTGTTTATATCAACATAGGAAGGCGGTTGGCAAATTTACCCGTGAATCACAGCTGAAGACATTTCCTCTACAGAGGATGCCTGGTCCAAATTTCAAAGATAAAAACTACCTTCTGGAAAACATGTTGCACCTTCTTGGTTGCCTTTCTTAGCTGTTTGCTTGCTTTTATTTTGTTTTGTGTGTTTAAGCACGTGAGCATTGCCTTATCTTACGCCCTGAAGGCTGGTGCCTCTGCCACATCCCCAGAAGGAGGCCCTCCCACCCCATCAGATGGGGGTGCACAACCTGCCTTCTCCAGAAATGGCCAGCCCTTGGCCAGCCACTCTGATGGCATCTTTCACCACTAGGGGCCTCCCTAAGAGAAGCGATGGGCGTTCCAGAGACTAAATTCCAACTTCTCAATGTATGGCCTCCAGGGATGTGCCAAACATGTTATGACCCACGGCAGCCTCAGACTGGTTTGGGCTGGGCAGTGGCAGAGCCATCAAGCGAGCTTTTTCTTTGTTGATGATTTATCGAGTTGGCCATGGCAACCTGGGACTGAGATATGACTTGACCAGTGGGAACATCACAACCTCCCACTTCCATGTGGGAGTTGGGCAAGTACAAAGTGGGACGTTTGGTGCCAGGCTGGTCACTGTCTCCTTCCTGGCTCCCCTCTCCTTCCATGTGGTTGACCTCTTTCTCTAGAGAAGGACCCATCAAGATCAGAAGCAGAAGGCTCAGCAGATGCAAAACTGTGCAGCATGGCGTCAGCCACGACTGGCCTTGGACATCACAGACGTGATGTTTCTAGCTGTCAGTGAAGTGGGTAGGGAGAACACTGTTCAGAAAAACCAATAACCGATTAATTAGCCTTTAATCAGTCAACAGAGGGCCTGGGATGGCTGCCAAAAAGTAAATGGTTCTAGTTTGCTTCAACTCTTCAACTTTCAGTTACTTCATTTGCAAAATAGGGAAGAACCCAACTGCTGAGACGCATTTGCATACTCTACTGAGATGACTAGGAGTTACTCTGAGCTTCCTGAAACTGACATGGTTTTCTTCTGACCCAACTCATATCAGAACCCTTGTCAGCCCCGGACATATCTAAAGGTGAATACAATTAAATTGTGTTTATTAAAAAATACATGTATGTACAGGAATATCTGTTTGTGTATACACATATGTATATTTCCATATATCTATATGATCAATCCTATTTTTACTTTCCGGCCTTCCTTCAGCAAACTCAGGATGATTTATTCTCATCTCGTTAGAAATGAGAATAGAAAAGACCAAGGCCAAATTCAGGGTCAGTGACTACCTATGTTGCCCTCAAACTCCAAATAATCTCACAGCAAGCATCGTCAGTAACACTCAGCAACCCAGTGCCCCGGGAGCGGGACGTGCCCACAGGTGTCTGCACCCATGTGCTTTTACATTTGACAATATCGACAGCAGCCCGTTTCCATCTGGGCCATGGGGTGTCGTTCGGCAGCAAATCAGCCCAACTCCAGCTACGTTACCACACATCCCATGTCACCATGAAAACCCAAAACGGTGCTGTGGCTTGCCTCTGGGTCCTCCTGCCTGATTCCTGGGCCCAATTCCATTGGGCACTAGACCAATAACTGTTAAACTCCACGGATGGGGCCTCCGTGAGTCTGCAGACTTGAGAAAGCCAACGCTCTCCCCGCTGAGAACGGAAGTTAGTGCAAAGGAGCTGGCTTCCACAGGCCACCGCCAACGTCAAGGAGACCACAGTCCTTGAAGCACTTCCTGGTGACCCCAATTATTCTATTAGTAGCCACGGTGATAAACATTCAGGAGCACCTCTCCACTGACGTCCTCGACAACCCCCCAGGGTCACATACTGCAAACTTCCAGCCTGAAGGCGGAAGGCACCTTCCTGCTTTGCTGCTGCTCAGAAACAGGGCTCGGCCTGGAAGGGTGTGCAGCTCTAGAGGGTCAGATATTCCAGGAAAAAGCAGTACGTCTTCTGGGGACATTCCAGGCATCGTCTGGCAAGCCCTAGAAACTAAGGAGTGTTCACAGGAGCACTGATGCCCGCTCAGGCCCGGCGTGCTGGCCTGCCTTGGCCAGCGCCATGGGAAGGACGGCTTCGTTAACCGCCATAGTACATTTGAGCAGCATTTGAGTCACTTCCATGTGACCCTCGGCAAAGACATAAATAGACCCTTTGATGTGTGGGTCCTAACTGAGAAGCCTTGTGCTCCCAGGGCCTTACAAAGGGAGCTCTGGTTCTTCCAGCCTCCTTCCCTCCTCCCACTTCCTCTTCCTTTTGGCAAAAGGAAAACACACAAAAATGACAGGGAAAGGCCATCAGGCCTGACATTCCCTGGCTATGCGTCAGAGCACCTGAGGAAGGGACACTGGGGTGCTGGGAAGTGCAAGTCCAAAGCTGGTGAGGGGGCTGCAGAGCCTCGGTCTGGGCCCTCAGGAGCCAGGGGACCGTCCCTGCCACCTGAAGGTCTCTCAGAGGGAGCGAGCACCAATGTGCACCCACCCTCAGCCAGACTGTTAGGTACGAATCTGGATTGACAAACTGGGTTGATAACAGGGGAAAAGGAGGAGGGGAGAAGGAGAGGCTCCTCTCAGAGGAGTCAGCCTCGGGGTTTCCTAAGCGGAACCTGGAGGGGCCACGTTCACGCATCTTCTGAGGATGCTCTGTTTGCACAAAGATGACCAGGCCCCGGGTGACAGGTGGCAGGACAACCTCCCAGAGAGCCCGGGAGGGGCTCGCACCACCTCCACTTACCTTGTGCCCAGTCTGCAGCCCGCCAAAGAGCACCTCAGAGGCATCCAGGCCGTCGAAGCGTCGGCCTCGGGGCAGGCTGGCCCCGGCCAGGGCGACCACGGTGGGGAAGACGTCCAGCACACTGCAGCAGGAAGGACAAGACAGCCAAGGCTCCAGCTGGTCCCGGACTCCCCGGCCACGCTGTGCTCAAGACCCAGCCGGAGCGGCCCAAACCCAGCGCCAACAGCCTCCCGTCTGGCCCGCCCCCTCCGCCCGCCTTTCCTGCCTTCTGGTTCCACCTGCTCCTACTAGAGGCAGAAGGGCCTGGTGGTTTAGCAGCCAGGCTCTGCAGCCAGGTGTTACCTGGGCTCACATCCCAGTGCGGCCACGGACCCAGCTCCCGAGTGTGTTCAGTTTTCTGGTTTCTGCACTGGGCACGGTAGTAACAGTGTCCCGCTCACAGAGTGGAGGCGTGGATGAGACGCACAGGAAAGGCACACAGAAGAAGCTGGCACCTGGGGAGTGCTCACTGGGTGTTTGTGCTGTAACTATTCATAGGGCCACCCCTGAGGACCGAAGACCTAAGCAGTTTGACCTGCCACCAAGCAGGCCACTTGCCGAGAGGGAACAGTGCGTGACAGGTGTCTGCAAGAGAATGCGTACTCTGTTTTTCCTTGCCTGGGTCTGTGCGTTGCAAACATCTAGTCTTGTTTAGAATGCCACGGTGTGTGAAACACTCCGTCCCCTTTAATTTAGCTCTTTTTTTTCCCCCCATTACAAAAGAGTAAATGTTTACGATAAGAAATAAAAATAGCACATCTAGAAATATAAAGGAGAAAACAACACACAAATGATCCCTCACCTAAAGGCAGCCATCGTCAACATTTTGGAGACTTTCGTTAATGTGATTTTTGTTAAGTCACACGGTACAATTTCACTCTACTATAGGGCACGCGTCCCTCTAGCCCGCCGTGCACATGGTGGAGCCAGCTCTGCGGCAAGAACAGATGAGCCGCCCTTTCAGCCGAACTGTCTATCCGAGGGCCAGGCTGGCGGAAGAGACAATGGGACTTGATGGAGCCAGGAGGACAGAGCCAACGCGAAGCTGGACTTCCCCAGGGAAGAGGCCCTGGTACCCTCTCTGCCGGCCTCCTCCTTCCTGCCAGGGCTCTGCCTACAACCCCAGGCAGAATCTCTCCTTTGACCGTGGTACAGAGTGTTTCTGGTTTGCCTCCAGCTTTCACAGTCCATGTAGCTGGTGGCTTATCTCTTGAGATACACGCTCCAGGAGCTGGCATCCCCCACTGATGTGAGGAGTGCAGAGTAAGCACTTGCCAAGTACAGCACAGTCCAGAAACCTGTCCAGAGTCCACAGTTCCTGCCACAGACTGGGCAGCGCAGAGGACGGCAAAGCAGTGTGAAAAGGCCATTGTGGTTGGGGCTGCGTGTCTGAGCTTTCTCTCATTTGTGCCCCTGAGAGAGGCCTGCGTGCATCACAGATGGGTCAAATCAGTGAGCAAGAAAAACAGGATCTGCGTTAGATTTCGGAATGCCTGGTACACTGTCTTTTTCCATCTTATTTTTTTTTCCCCCTCTATCATGAGGCTTCGCATCCTAATTATACAGCACCAAGCCTGATGTTCTGGGAACTGTATTGTCTCAGAGTTTACCGGGAACCACAGAGGAACCTAGTCCGCCCAGAGCACAAAGTAAACCTCTGGCCCACGAGAAAAGCGTCACCATCTCCAGTGAGTGGTCAATCCCAGCGTGATGTGAGCTCGGGCTGTCGTCAAATGTATTTCCTCACATAATGGAGAAAGCCAAGTCCCTGGGGTTCCCTGGGGAAGAGGGAGACACACAGTCCCATCCCCGCCGCTCACCCCCAGGGCTGGCCCCCAGCCTAGACATGAACTTGGAGAAACCATCAGCTCTGTGAAGGCTGCCGAAGCTGCCCCAGTTGCCTCCAAACCTCAAACTTAACCTAAGAAACTGGTCCTGGGAGCCTTCAGACCTTGGAGAAAGAGACAGATAAAAAAA
>NW_011888924.1:200853-203253 GCF_000151845.1 Pteropus vampyrus
CAGAGCTTCTTCTAGACTATGGGAGAGTGGAAAGTGTCCCCAGGATGTGGGGAGCAGCTCTTCTTTAGTATTTAGTTATCAGTTTCTTACTGTGCTGTCGTTTCCTCTATTTTCCCCAGGAAGAGCCAGGTGCCCACCCTGTCCTGGCCTAAGCCCTGCTGTGGAGCTTCCGAGTTTCCAGGGCTGCAGTTACCCGCCCCCAGCATCGGTGGGGCCCAAGAGCAAAGTGAGCACGTGCCTTACATAGCCCAGCGTGGCTGGGTGGGGGGCCGGGGAAGGGTAGGAGTGAGGCCACCTCCCTGTCTCCCCACTGCCAGATATAGGAAGCAGAGGGGCTTCGAAGAGGGTATGTGGCTAGACCCTGCCCAGGGGTGACACATAAACCACAAGACACTGACATGAACATCTCCTTGTAGCTCTTACTTCCAGGACAGGGTTCTGTGGCTCAGGCACAGAACCAGCTGGATCCCCCTCCACGTGACCGCCTTTCAAATATGGGAAGAGAGCTGCGAGGTTCCCCAGGCCCGGGGGCGGGGGGAGAGTGGGGTGGAGTGGGGGGGAGTGGGGGGGTACCGCGCTCCTAGCTAAACAGCAGCTTTCGTTGTTTTTCAAAGGAGATTGTTTCTTGACACCTCGTACTTGCCCCAGTAACCTGAAAAGGAGGTTTTCTGTTCTCAACAGAAACCAGAGGCTCCCAGCTTTTTCACAGAGCAGATCCTTCCCCTTTTGACACACAGCTCAGAGAAACCACACAAAACTCTGGTTCCCAACCAGCGTGAGTTAGTCACCCCAGGGGATACTCGGAGCTGCCTGGAGACATTCTGGTGGTCACAACTGGGGGTAGGGCCCACAACTGAGGCCAGAGATGCTACTAAACATCCTACAGTGCACAGGGCACCCCGCAACAGAGAATGGTCAGGCCCCAGACGTCAGTAGTGCTGAGGCTGGGATGCCAGCTTTTGAGTCTGAAGTTCAAACCGCCACCAGTGTCCCTGTCACACGTGCCGCCCAAGCCCTGCGCTCCTGAAGGTGAGGGGCCTCCTAGGCATGAGGAGCCTCTGTCTGGCTTGCTCATTACTGAACCCCCAGCCCCTAGGGCAACGCTTGACCCGCAGCTGAACACAATAAACATTTGCTGGGTAAGCGAATTTCCCCCATTCTGTAATTACGGCACTGGGCTTTGGGGGCAGGGCACGTGCAAGACCTTCCTTTGAGCTTATTACATCGGATGGGTGCACCCCCAAGTATGAACTTTGGCATCTCTGAAAGGGATCCGGTGGGATTCGTGTGGGCCCCTTTTCCCCTATACCTGCCCCCCGCCCCCCTCCCCACACACATACCTTTTCACTTCTCTGTATTCGTGCAAGTACTTATATCAATTCGTCCACTCGCTGATGCCCACAACTCCTCGGGGCCACCAGAATATAGGGCAAGGTACTCTGGCCTTACCCCTGGGTGGCTTGAGGGAGTTAGTTATCTCTGATCTGGAAAAAGGTCTACATCTTCTGAAGAATAAAGTTTAGGATAGTGACAAACACTCTGGGTGGGAATGCTGGGCTCCCAAGGACGTGAAGTGTTAGCACCAGTTTCTTGAAAATAGATCCTAAGGCCAATCTCCACAGAACTGGGAAGGCCTCAGGGAGAAGGGCAGCAGACACACGGTGGCCCGTCCCTGAGGGAGGCTATTCCCCCCGTGTGCTTTACACGGATTCTCGTGGGGAGACAGCAAGAGCATGAATTCTGCACAAACTGTCCTGCGAAATTCGAGACTCATTTAACCCCCCAAAATACCCTAGGACGGGCTGACACGGGGTTTTGGTATTGCTCCGGTGAAAACCTCAGGGGAAATGTTTCCTTGTGCCGAGACCGACTTTCCTTCAGTCCCCAAGCTGTCCCCTAAGTTAGTTGCCACCTCTGAGGCCCTAGGTGGTCAGCGGGATGAAGCGGTTTTATCGAGGTGCTGTAGTTGACTGCAGGTGTAAACACCGTTCTCACTCGGAAGTGCTCGGTCCTCGGCGATGTAACTGCAGAGGTGGCCAGTTATTTGCGCATGTGCAGCCCGGCCCGTGAACACCTGGCCTGACGGCGCCGAGTCAACCCCAGAAAAAGCAGCCCTCCTGGCCCTCGTCCCAGCCAGCCCGACATCACAAGACTCCAGCTTGCACCGTTGTTGTCACACCTGCTGGCACCCCCTGATAGCACGCTGCCCCCTCCTGATGTACAGGGCTGACCCGCAGTTCTGGGGCCCCAGGGGTTGCCGGGGGGCAGTGCCTCCCAACTCCCTACTTTGGCCAGCAGAGCTGTTTACCCTTCCGTCCCCCTGGGCTCCGGTCTCTCCCCTTCCCCCACCAGGTCGCGGGCGTGCTGGAGGAAGCCTGTGAAGGCTACTTGCCTCTACTA
>NW_011888924.1:206108-208715 GCF_000151845.1 Pteropus vampyrus
TAGCCTGAGCTTGTAAGCGCAGATTTTAATCGCCCACATCCTTATACCTTTAAGACATCAGATCATAAATACGAACCTGTAAGTTATAATGAAAACAACAGAAAAGTCCATAGCTTCTATGTACGTTTTGATTCCGAAAGCTTTTCAGTTTAGATCAGCGTTAAGACTTTGATCAGTGGCATTGGCACATTAGAAGCGTTGGTTAGATATGGTTTTCTATTGAGAGTAGCATGTCTTGGGGTCACGAGAATGCATTTCAACGCACTTGTGGTTAGTTATGGCTCTAATTAAGGCAGAACCTCTTACTTAGAGCAATAAATATTTAGCCTCAGCAACCAAAACATAAACAGAACCATGATTCATGAATTTGCTTCCTCGCTCTTCCCTGGCTACGGAAGTGGCTGGCCTTCCCTGATGCATGGGGACAGGGCAGGCTGAGGAAGACTCGCTCAGCCTACGCTTAGGAACAGCAGTCTGTCCCAGAAAGGACACAAGAGTCACACTGACAGAAAGACAGGGTAGCTCGTAAGGAGGTTCACAAACGTCTCAGTACAGCAGAACCACTGAGAGAACCCCAGCAATCCTGATTTCATGAGTCCGGAGTGGAACAGATTCTAGGTGACTCCGACGCCAGGGTTCTGAGGGCCAGAGTTTGAGAAATGTTAGGAAGTAGGAAGTAGGAAGAGCCTTTGGAGCAAGGCAGAACTCAGGTCTAGCTCTAAGGCCACCCCTTCTCATCGTGTGGCCTTGGGCAGCGTTCTTACCCTCCCTCAGATGCCATCTCCTCAGCCATGAAGGGGGAAAATAATTGTACTTATCTCTTGGGGTTGTGGGAAAAGTTACATTAAGATAACGTAAACTAAGTTCGGAGCAAGGTCCTTTGGCACAGTGCCAGCCATGGAAGGGCCCAAACAAACGCCATCCAAAAAAACAAAGACCAAAGAACAAACAAACAAAAATTACCTACAGAGAGAGAAGAGCAGAAGTTGCAATGTGGCAGCTCACGCACTGAACTCAGCCCTCTGACGTTTGATTTGGAATGGATTTTTTTTTTTTAACCGACATTGAATGTGATTAGACAGGACTCTGTTCTCCAGTTTACTGCATCCCTGGCACTGCCCACACTGATGAAAATGAACATGTGTTCACTTTTATCACCTGCCTGGCCCACAAAGGCATTCGTATTTGTGACTCGGATGGAAGAACATGCCTGTTCTGAGGAGTGCACATTCTATAACCTTCTAAAGCAGCAGGCTTCGTTTCTAAATATAAATATGGGCCCTTGCCAAGGATGCCCAAAGCATACTAGTTTTCTAGAAACACAGGGCAGCCAGGCCTCTGTTGAGACCAAGGACTCTGGCTGGCCTGAGGGGTGGTCTTGAATGTGATGATAGGAACATTTCAAGTCTGGTGGCCCTAAAGGACACGCAATTCAACTTCTACTGGGTCCCTACCAGCTGGCCCTGCCCCAAACCAGGACCAACAGCCAACATCTCTTGTTCCTTGCTCCCTCACCCACCTCACCTCTGACCTTTCTCAACCCCACCCCTTACCCCAAACTGGACAGAAGGCCTGGGATGCAGGGCCCACTTCCCAGTAGGAAAGGTTATGCAACAACCTGATAGTATCAAATTACAAACAACCAAGGTCTCCTAGAAGCTGAGGATGCCAAATTCAACAGAATGTTTCCTCATCACCAGAGGGGAGGAAGGAACAGTTCTGGTCTTCAAATAAAACAAGAAAAAGACTTTCCAGACAGGAGCAGTCACTTAGGGGACAAACAAGGTGTTGGTTCTGTCCTGGGTAGGAAATGGGTCTGGAATGGGGAAAGGGACGGTCGCTCTGAGCCAGGCCTGAGCTGGGGCCCGTGGGCTTGGGGTCGGCAGTGGGCAGACACCTCATGTCCCCTTTGTTTGAGAGATGGCAGGGCCGCTCCGTGTGGTCCCCTGCTCCCCAGTTCGGTTTTGCCTCACCCCTGCAGGGTGCAAGCCGAGCCCAGGGGAGCACCCTCACGCCTGCACGGGGTAAAGAGATGACTCCAGGAGACGCTGCCTCATCCCCTCAGCTGAGCGAGGCAGCCTGGCCAGGAAAGGAAGGGGAAGACAAGGAGGGGGACCTGGGGGGCTGGGAACAGCGGAAGGCAGCACGTGGCCTGACGTAGCAGGCTGGCTGCAGGGAGGAAGAAGCAGGGCTCCGAGGACTGTTTGTCCTACTCCGTTGCGAAAACATTGTCTTCTCTCTTTCATCGGCTCTCGAGACTGGCTCCCTTACAGCAGGATGTGCAGACATCCCACTGATGAGGAAGCTGGGTGAGGAGGAGCAGGTGGTCCAGAAGGACCCCCAGCCCCCTCTTGACTGGAGCCCTTGGCCACACCCCTTCCACGTGGGGCTCTGCCTGGCTTCCCAGAGCCCCCAGCAGCATTCCGGGCAGAGAAGAGGAAAAAGTCTGTGGAACAGTTGACGGGAAGCTGGTCCAGAGAATGAGGAAAGGGAAGTGTTTACCCCTAGGCAAAATTTGCCTTCAGGACCTCCTGAGAAATGAAGAACACGGATCAGCCCCAGCCCCACCATGAATTCAAGTGCTGTGCCACTCAGATACCACATCGA
>NW_011888924.1:208765-210797 GCF_000151845.1 Pteropus vampyrus
GATTCACTCTTTCTGTACCAGGCTGGTGGTGCCACCTCCTTCCCATCTCCCCTTTAGGGCAAGTAGACATCTACATGCCTTTCTTGGGGTCATGTGATTGCCAATGAAATGCTAGCTTCACACAGCCACCCCTGGGACAACTGCCCTACCCCCATGGATGGATTAATTACAGCTCAAAGGATGACCTATTCCCTCCCATGAGCTCGGACCCAGGCAGAAGGAAACCCGGCCTGCAGCCCGCCCCCTGCTGCTGCTCTCTCTCCCTTCAGCAGACAGTGCCACCAATCAGCACTGAGGGCCATGAAACCCACCGAGTCCCCTCTTCACTCAGACATTAACTCAGAGGATGGCTTCAAAAGACTCCGCTGCCCAGCGCTTTAACTTTCACGTGCAGTTGCCTCTAGACTGATCCCTGCTGCTACATTCGGAGCTTTGGAACTGCCTGAGGACACCTGGGAAAGGCAGCTGGTGAATGAGGTCTCTCTCTTCCTGAAGTCTCTAACCACTCAAGCCTCCATGATTTTCTTGCTCTAAACCCCAACATCTAAAAGTTGTTCGGGTCTCATACCTTAACAAGGCGGTGCTGCTGACATTGACGGGGACTCTGCCAGGCCAGTAAGCCACAGCCGGGACCCGATGCCCTCCTTCCCAGGTAGTCTGCTTGGCTGAACTTCCCCCTGAGAAAGGACAGGAAGCAGTTGGTTCTTTGACTGACAACTCAGGTCTTCTCTTGACCTCGGAGCTAGCCTCTGGGACAACGGCCCCTCTATAAGAGGACTCTCCGAGAGTTTCTGATGGTTATAGCAAAGGAATGACTTCTTTTAGTAACCATCCATTTTCATTCAACTAGTTCATATCTTTCATTCTGTGCTTTTATTTCACTGGCCTCAACATACGTAAGCCGTTGCCTCAGTCACCCTTTATTCAATCACGTGACTTTATTTTTCGCACCTCACATTGTCCGGCTTATTGATTTGCTTATTGCGCATTTCCACACCATGAGATTTCATTGGTCTTTGGCACCCAAGACGTAGGTGCTTAACAAATGTTTGTTAAATACATGAACTTGTCTTCCTACTGATCACAATGTGATTGCCTGTTTAGGATGAAAAAATACAATTATTTGAGAAGAGAGAAAAGCAGAAACTTTCCCAGCTATTTGATCTGCCCAACGCCCAACAACTGATCTGGCATGGATTTTATTGTTGTATTTTGTTTTGTTTTGCTTTGCTTTGCTTTCTTTTCCCTTGAATTCATGAGTTGTTCTCATGTTGTGGAGACAAGCATTAGTAATAGCTCTGACCTCCTGCCTCTCGGGGGGAGGTAAGAACAATCCATGTGCAATCTATGAATTTCCACTTTGGTAACTAAAGGAATTCTTTTTGAAACCACTAAGTCAAAAATGACCACCAGGATAATGATGACCAGCGGGCTGGAAGAGATGAGGTCATGCTTTATGGAAACATCCTGAATACATGTTGCGTCGAATTAGCCATGACCATCCCCACCACTCCCACACACACCCCACCCTCATCCTGGCTGAGCCAAGGATTCCACAAACTTAGCGTGTAGAAAGCCCTGCCAAAGCAAACATGTATGTGGCTCACACACGCCGCGGTCATGCAACTTCCTGGCTTGGACGGCGTGGACGCGAAAGCAATGGTGAGGAGAAAGGGCAGCGAGGCCAAGGCTCCTGTCCTCTGCACTCGCACCGCCCCTTTGATGTCCCTGACCTAGGACGCCACACCGGAAATGCTCAGCCTTCCTGGGATTTTCTCAGAACCAGCTCTGGGGTCCTCCAAGTGTGGAAGCAAGAAACGAAAGAACTCCCCTCATAAGAACGTTCACATTTGGGGGTGCGGGGCTCTTGAAACCAAGTGGAGTCGTGCAGGCTGAATAGGAAGCTCTTTGTCCTGGCCCAAGAGTTATCAAATACGTTCTTCCCATCGAGAGCCACACTTTCCGTAAATACATGCAAAGCCCACTCCCAATTCCATGGAACAGAGAATCCAGAACTGCAGAAAGGACGAAA
>NW_011888924.1:210847-213443 GCF_000151845.1 Pteropus vampyrus
AATTTGCCTTCAGGACCTCCTGAGAAATGAAGAACACGGATCAGCCCCAGCCCCACCATGAATTCAAGTGCTGTGCCACTCAGATACCACATCGAGCCGTGACATCCGTGCAAGGCCTTGCCCCGTGAAAGACTGTTATCTAGAGATAACTGAAATCCAGCTTCCGAGCGAAGTTTCCCAGGACAGAGGCCCAGAGCTCCTGGAAAGTCATCACGTGTTCTTTACATTGCCCGTGTCCTTCGGTAGGAAAATCTCTTTCCGGGCATTTTCTGATCCCCGTCATATGCTTCTCTTTGTGGGGTAGCCCCACTTTGTTTCAGCTGCAAGTAAAGAAACAGAGTCTTGTGGGGGTTAGTGGGGGCCAAGTGCAAGGCTGAGTGCTGCCCAGGCAACATCCCAGCTGATCCTCCCAACAGCCCAGCAAGGTGGGTCTGCCGCCCCAATTCACAGAGGAGAGAGCGGGCTGAGACGGAGCAGGGGGCCGAGGGGGCCAGGTCCCAAGCTGAGTCGAGATTCGAGCCCGACCTGGGCCTCCAAAGCCATTCGCTCTTTCCCCCTCTGCATTCTGCCTCCCATGGACTGAGAAAGATTCAGACTGTCTCAGGGGCTACACATTTTCCTTGACCACCACAAGGGCCAGAGAAGCAAAGCAGGATTCTCCGGGTGGCCGAGTCATTGGGTAGAACAAGGCGCGAGTCATAACAATCCTGGTGGGGAATGAGCGTGGCGGGGGCGGGGCGGGGGGAGGGGGACAATGTGACCCCCCTCGTTATTTGGCCTCAGTTTCCTCATCTGGCCTGGAATAAAGATCACTGAGGTCTCCACCAACCCTGGCATTCTTCGAATGCAGGGAAATTCCCGGAGATTCTGTCACTCACTGCTCTCGCTTATCGCCCTGGGCTCGGTGGAAGCAAGTCTGTCCTTGCTCCCCTCCCTCAGTGACATTAGAGGGGTCTTTAAAAATTGAACCATGCGCCAGGAGGAGTGCGAAATGGGGGCCGTGTTTACAGTGTACGAGGTTTTCCTGTGGGGTGCTGAAAGAGGACCTCGAAGGAGGTGATAGTCATACAACACGGTGAACACGCTAAACGCCGCTGGACACGTTCAAACGGCTGATTTCACGTCACGTAAATTTCACCTCCATTTTCAAAACTGAATAAGGTCGCTCTGACTCTTAAATCCCGCCGTGAGTCCGTTTTCCTTTAGAATTAAGGCCCGAAGTGTTTGCCTGAAAGAAAAGACCTTTCTGTGCTGGCCCCGGCTTTGCCTTCGGCCTCGTCCCTCTCTGCTCAGACCTGCTCCCGACGAGCTGCACACACAGGCAGCTGTGCACCTCCTGCTGGCTTCTCCCCGCCCAGGTGGCCCAGAGCCCTCTCTCCTGCAAATCCCTGGCTGTTCCTTCAACACCAACCACTCGGGGAAGACTTCCTGTTTCCTCTCCCACTGAGTGAGAGGCCCCTGTGCTCCCTGCTGTCACGGAGTCCTTATCCTGTATTATAATGACCCGCTGATGTGTTTGCTCCCAGCACTGTCCAGTAGAACTTTCTGCCACGATGGAAATGTTTTATATTTGCACTATCCAATAGGGTAGCCACCAGCCACATCTGGCTTCTGGGCCATTGAAGTGTGGCTCGGGAACTGAATTTTCACTGCTAATTTTCACCCAGAATTCACACTGCTGACAAGTTCTCGGGTTGTACTGATGCTGCCGGTGCTGGGCCCGCATCTTCATAACCGCTGGTCGAGACCTGAAAGTTCTAGACTCGGATGACACTAGAATCAATACGGTCTAGATGTGGATATTCGAGGCTGGTGGTCCTCAAAGTGTGGTCCCTGGAAGCAGCCGTGTCAGCGTCACCTAGATGCTTATCGGAAATGCAACACCTCCATCGTCATCCCAGACCCGCTGGGTCAGAGCTGCATTTTAGCAGGTCCTCCGGGGACTGTCTGCACATTAAAGCCTGAGAAACACCGCTCTAGACTGTCACTCCTTAAAGCCAGGCGCTTTGTCGGTCTTTGTGTCCCCAGCACTGAGTACAGTTCCTGGCACATAGTAGGTGCTCAGCCAATGGAAGGAAAAGAGAGATGTAAGTTGCCCAGCTTGTCAATATGCTTCTCATAGGCCAAGGCTGTTCCCTCAAAGAAGGGGCCCCGGTCCCTGTCCTTAAACCGGTTCCACTATGTCAAAGCTGCCCCATAAGGGCGGGAAGGGAGACAGGATAAGGCAGATCCTCAAACAGAGGGGAGGTCAGATGGGAGGTCATCTTTTGGGAAACAGCGATCTCCCCCACAGAGGAGCTACTTACTGAGAGACCCTCACCCTTGATCTCCAGGCCTTCTGGATTTTTATCCTTGAGAGTTCTGATTCTAGGCTTTCCAGCTGGACACTGATAATGGCAGCCTGGCCCGAGGGTGTCTCAGGCGCAGAGAGGAGGAACTGCCATCAGCTGGAGCAGAGAAACACTCCGGGCCTACACGGTATTTTTGCAGGTGTGTTTGCACCCACTTCCAGTCCTGGCATCTTTTCCTGGTCTAGCACTCCAGGAACCAGAACCAAATTACAGCCTTCCTGAGCTGGAGAGAACCACAGAGATCG
>NW_011888924.1:215698-218007 GCF_000151845.1 Pteropus vampyrus
TGGATGAGATTCTATTGTTAGCTTAATTTTGTGGATGAAGAAACAGAGGTTTAGAGAGATTGACCTTCCCGACAGCAGCACATAGCTACAAAGCCATGTCTCTACGCACCCCAAAGGCAGTGCTTTTAACCACTGCCCTTGTCCAGACAGGGACCTGCCCCCTCATACCACCCCGCCCCCCCGCCCCCAGCCACAATGCCTGTGTGGGCCCTCTAAATGGCTCACTAGTTCAGCTCCACTCAGCTAAAAGATGTGGCCTGGTGACCGGTGGCAACTGATGTCTTTGGGCCTGGGAGGATGGTAAAGAGGGAGTCTCAGAACAGCTCGAGGACTACACGGGCTCGCAGCGTCGAAGTCATTCATTAACAATTAAGAGCAATACCCAGATGGCCCTAACCAGCACATGAGGGGCCAGCAGGGTACCTGCTCTCTCTGGGCAAACCTTTCCAGGGCCTCAGCCTTGGAGGCCCCAATGGACAGGTACTCAGCATTCAAGCCAACAAACACCAGTAGGGCCCTAAGTTCAAAGCAAGCCCCCCACCCCATTAAAGAGGATCACTTGATGAGCCTCTGTTCTCCAGGGGCCACGTGCAGGGTTATCCATTAGATCTCTGTTAGGCTGGCTGGTTTTGACTACTTTACCTATAAACCAGAGGAATGTGTTTTCCTTGGCTGTGCAGTCAACTTTGTCTTTGATTTGACCCACCAGGCTGTCCATCTCCCGGAGGCCTGCAGCATATGGCGTGCGGCCCCGCAAGTCTGCTGATAACGGGGTCCCGGTTAAAGGCACGTGCATGTGGGCCAGGCCCACATAGAGCAGGAAAGGTCTTCTGCTGGTGCTGGAACAGGAAGCCAAAAGGTCACACTCCAGAAGGCTCTCTGCCTTGTCCAGGGTCTCTCTCTTGCCTCAGAGAAAACCCCCAGAATACCTTCTGCCTCATGCGTTCAGGGAGTGCGCATCTGTCTAGAACCTTCCTAGGATATGTGGAGATCATCTGGTTAGCCAATGAGAACCTGAGAGGAACTGTAATAATCGTTACTGCTCTTTAACATTGACTGTGAGCTTGTTAAATGGGACGCATGTTGTTTAAATTCATTCTCATAAGAACCCCACATTCCCTTCTTCAGGAGAAGCTTCAGAGGCTTAGGGAGACCAAAGGACTTGTCCAGGGTTACACATTAATGAGTGACAGAGTCTGGATTCCAGCTGACATCCGGCGGAGAATAAAGCCTTTGCTCTTAACTGCTGCACTCTAAAGTCCAGTGCAAACATATTTTTAAATTTTAAAATCTGCTCTCTGCGGCATCCAGGCCATCATATCCATTCTCAGACTCAGCTCTTCCTAAGAGATGAATGAATGACTCACGTTGACCACAGGAAATGCCAAGCATGCACATGACCGCCTGAGAACATCTAGATCAAGGGTCTATTAGAGACCCAGGTGCCCAGCCACCTACTCTAACCCTGAAGATTCCACTGGCGGTGTGTTGGGAGCTGGGTGGACTCTGCTTCCTGTCTGTGCCCCACCCCCATTCCCAGGCAAAGAGCAGGATCGAGGGCAGCTGCAGAACCACCTCTCTCCTCCTGCAGCGGGGACCCTGGGTCTCTCTGGCATGGGCTGTTGCAATAGCCACTCCCCCCCCACAGTTCACCACCCACCTCTGGGCCACGGTGGTACAGCCTTCTGCCTCCTCCGATCACAAGTCCTGGATCGCTTCATCCTCCCCGCCCCTTACAGTACTGATCGGTGTCGATAATACACCTCCACTAAAACCAACTTCTTACACACCTGTTTCCCCACTAGCCTGGGAGCTACTCAAAAGTGGTTAGGTCAAGTCCCTCCCTCATCATTCATTCATGCAATGAACATTTATTAAGAGCTCCAACTAGGCCCCAGGAACGAGGGACAGAGTGACAAACGTGATAGATATGATTTCCACCTTCTTGGAGCTTAACAACCAAATGGGACCATGAGGGAGAAAAATGCAACTAAAAAAGTCAATCAGATCATTATTTACAAATGAGAAGTGTGATGGGGTGAAATTCGGATGCTGGGTCAGGGGAGGCAAACTGAGCTTGGGGGAAGGAGAGGGGAGAGATCCCCAAGATACTGGGGTCTGAAGAATGAGGGGCTACAGGTGGGCTGTGCTGATGGCCACTCAAGGCAGACGGAACGGCTCTGGGGCGAGGCTACGGAGGGAAGGCCTCGGGTCCCACTGCTTCACCATTCATTGGTTCGTTCCTTTCCTCGCTCGTTATTCATCCAGATATTCAGGTGGGAGAAAGATGAAGGAAGAAGAATGAGAAT
>NW_011888924.1:219747-242642 GCF_000151845.1 Pteropus vampyrus
CCCCACTTAGGCTACATCTGTGGAAAATACTAAAGGACTTACTGGCGACTGCTCCGCTGTCCTTGAGGGGCTTGCACTGGGACAAGGATGAGAGGAACACACGAGGGATCATTAGAGGGCAGCAGGAGGGCAGCTGCAAAGGGCCAGGACATGGCCTGAGGTGGCAGGGAGGAGTGACTGCATGCGCGCACACACGGGCGTGTGCGTACGCCCCCATGGTCTCTGTGTGTGCACCCAAGGGGAGTGCACCCTATTTGGGAGTGGTCCACGCTTTCATAACACCCACTCTCTGCCCTGACCTGACAGAGGTTGCGAAGCAGCAGCCCTCACACACGTATGACTTGTTAGACACGCCCTGTGCTATGGTTCTGCTTTTTGTTATTTTTAATGAGTCGTTTCTAACATTGAAAGATCAGGAGATTTCACTCAAGGGCCAGGTCTCCTGTCTTGTGAAGTGGGAAGCCACGACAATCCTGGCTCCCATTCCCACAAAGAAGCAACAGGCAGCTGCAGCCAGGTAGCCACTGCCCACCTTATATGGGGAATGTGCGTTCACGTTTACCTCAGGCCCCACCATTCCCTAATGCCTTATGCGCAGCCTGCTTTCCTCTTGAAGGCTACCTACCTGGGCTCTGTAGATGCTGGAATTTGTAAGCCCTGTGGGTTACACTGAATAATAGCCCCCAAAGATATCCAGGGTCTAAACTCTGGAGTCTGTGTTACCTTACATGGCAAAAGGGACTTGGCAGAAGCATAATTAAAGATCTTGAGATTGGGAGATTATCTCAGGCTGTCCTGGTAGACCCTAAATGTAATCACAAGTGTCCTTATAAAAGGAAGACGGAGGGAGATTTGACTACAGAGAAGGAGAAGGCAAAGAGACAGCAGAAGCAGAGATAAGAGAAATGGGGCCACAAAGCAAGGCGGCCAGCAGCCACCAGAAGCTGCAAGAGGCAAGGAACGATTCTGCCCCAGAGCCTCCGGAAGAAAACAGCTCTGCCGACGCCTTAATTTTAGTCCCTACAACTCCAGGTCTATAGGAGAATAACCTGCTGTTGTTTTAGCCAATGCGTTGGTGATAAGTCTGTTACGGAAGCAATAAGAAACAAACACACCCTGCCAACTAATAAACTCGACGAATGCCCGAGGGCCCGGAATACAGCGGACAGACCCTGCCCTCGCGGGAGAGACCAGCAAGACCAACAGTGGAACGTATCTCAGCAGGAACATGGGGAAGCCCAGGGACTGTGAGAACACGCCTGCTTTCCAGCTTCGTTTACAGGAGAGAGGCAAGCATGCATCTTTGTTCGACAGTTGCAGTCCGCCATGGCTTTGCGGAGTGCTCAGGCCAGGAGACGTGGTGGGCGGGAGCGGGGGCACCCCTGGGGCCAGGGCCCCCCTTACCTGGCACGCTGGATGAACTGAGTAGCTTTCTCGGCGTACTTCTGCGCAAGGCTGCTCAGGTTCACGGGCTGCTCCACAATGCTCAGGTTTTCATACAGAGGAAGGGCCACGTCGGTGTAGCAGTCCCTGTCAGTGCTCCTGGGTGGAAACCACAGACGGCAGAGTATTCATCTAAGTAGTTACAGGATAGGAGAAAATGCTTTAATGCAGCGATGCACATAAATACAAAACATTTAATAGCCTGGCGTCAAACGGTTCTTCTAGTCGGCCATTTCCTCCAAGTGTAAAACCAATATAATACCTTCTTCCATTCCCTTCGAATAGATGCAGATGCTCCTTGGACAAGCCTGGCCATTCTCTAAGGTTCACAGAGACTTTTCTGAGCTGGAAACATTATTACCCCCATCTTGCTGGGAGAGAGACCGAGGTCTAAACAGACTATGTTACTCAAGCAGAGTCCCCATAGCCAATCAGTAGCCCATCCTTGGCTTTTTCCACTGTCTTCCCTAAATGATGACTTCTGTCTATGGGGTGCTACTTCATGTGACACGACATCTGACAACAGGACAGATAGCCAGGGATAATTTTTAAATCTCAAATCATGTTTAGAGAATTTGAAGAAACTTTAGCAATTGAAAACAAGTTGGCGGGCGAACCAATTCTATCTCCCAGAAAACTCAAGCTCAGCCCCTGGTGTTACAGATCGAAATGAATCTGACTCAAGAACACTTCATCAGTGTGGCTGAGAAATCACTCTGGCCATGACCTTGACTTTTCTTAACTGAAGAATGGTATTGCCCTTGTTACAGAGGTAATGGAAGAACTAAATGAAATAACAATGGTTAGTGCTTTTTACACTGATCAATATTCTAGGAACTCGATAAAAACTCAAGCCCTCTGTCTGGGAGAGAGACAAAAGCAGAGGTAACAGGAGGCCTTTCTGGGCGAGAAATGTTCCTCATGGTACAGGGATGGATTTGGGAGAAAATAAGCCCCTGTCCCACTATATGCACACACACACCCAGACTGAGTCTCCATCTCTACCTCTTACAACTCCAGGGTGACCTGGACAACAAGGTATGCTTCCTTACCTGTGAAATCCAGATAAATACCTGCCTCACACAGTGGATTGCAGATAAGGATACAGAATGCCTGGAATGTATCAATTTCTCAATAAATGGCCATTATTATATTAACCGTTGTGTTATTAATGAGCCAACTGAGACGTGTTTTCCCCAAGCTCAATCACCTGTAACCTTATAAATAACCACAGTGTGGTCTGAACCTGCAGAGCATGTGGTTTGCGTTGCTTTATCACCTGAACACAGTTTATCACCTTCTTCTGATAATGAATGTTTCGCATGCTCATTAAAGAATTATGGAAAATGCAATGAGAAAGGAAAAAAAATGAAAACCCCTAATCCCGTAACTAGAGTGAATGACCCATTGTTAACCATTTTGGCATAGTTCCTTTGAGTCTCTCTTGATAGGGCTATAAAGGCATAAATAATACAGAGACAGTTAAGGTCACACTGTTGATGATTTGTTTCCTGTTGTTTTTTTTTTTTTACTTGCTATTATATTGTGAGCATTTCCCCATTTCATTGAATATGTTTTTAAAACATCCTGTTTGGTGCTTGCATGGCACTCCAATGTCAGAATGAAGGCTTATTTGTAGGGGCGGGGGCTGAGGTGAAGCTCGTAAAGAGCCCTGTGCACTTTCTGTCTCTCTCTAGCCCTCCTTACGTCCAGTGTCTGGGCCAGGTGAATGGCCCAGGAGCAAAGCCAGCGAGCAAAAGAGGAGGGGAGCCCCACCTACGTGAGGCCGTGGCAGTACCGAGCTCTCCCCAGCTGAGCTAAACCGTCCAAGGAACCGAGGAAATTGCAATAAAAGAATTTTGTCGACCTCATATCTGCTAAAAGTTTTTTTTTTTTTTTTTTTGCACTTTTCTTTTGCTGTCTCAACTGTGCACTGTCAGCCTCTCTCATTTCCTCCTGATGGACACACCCTAAGGTTTTCGCCTTGCTCTGGAGCCCATAACCAATTACCTTGCTGGTCTCTCACCCTGTGGACACGCCGGACAAGGAGGGTGGTTGTAGCCTGGGGTATCCGTGCAGCCCATATCATGGCTGTATGGGATCCCAAAGTAGTAATCAAAACCTGGAAGAGAGGCCACTGGTTAGCACCCCACCTGGCTTCTGTCCTATGAGCCTGCATTCTTACACCCAGGACAAAAATTTAATTTTCCATGATTTAATACTGCAGTGCTGTGGAGTACGTAATTAAAAGAGGATTTGATTCATATCCCTTTGTAGTATGCAAAGAAAACATTTTGCTGGGTCCTGGCTGTAAGATTAGATTTACAAAACGTCTCATGATTAGTTAACCCAGAGTGGGAGAAAGTAGAGAGAATTAATACACACTTAACCATTCCCAGTGCAACTACTGACACATTTAAGAAGTAATTGGTGAAAATCTAGTATATGCATGATACTTTGAGGGATAAAAGAATAAATTCGGACCTCAAAAGACTTCCTATGTGATGAGAAAGTAAGATATATAGATTAAGCTGTAAGAGATCGATAATCAGTAAGCCAACAAGATTGATCAGAGGACCAAAGTACCCCCAGCTGGGGTGGGGTGGGGGCAGAAATCTCAAAATGCTTCTCGTAAGAGACAGCATTTCACCTAAGATTCAGAAGGCTGGCAGGACTAGGCTTGGGGCGATCGGGTGGCAGTGGGGGAAAGAAGGAGGTGAGAGTTAAATTGAGACCTGAAGACGTTGTGTTGGCTTTTTCTGAAATCCTCTGGACCTCACAGCGCCAAAATGTTCCCTGGGATGAGGTCAGGGAGGAACGAGGTCAGGGAGAACACGGATGGACTCAAGATGGCGAGCCAGAGGGCAGAAAGGAACCAAGGAGGGGGACAGGAAAGATGCCAGCAGAGAGGGCCATGAGACCTAGGGGTTCCCGGGGTACCCAAACGCACCCAAGTGACACTGTGAGCAAAGATGTCCTAACTTCGGAGAGATGCCCACAGAGCAGGATGGCTTAAATGTTAACGGGGCCCTTTTACACAGAAGTCTTTATTTTCTGTTCCCCAAAGAATTCTTACCGCGGAAGGAGGGATGATAAGAACTGTGATGCCCAAGATGCCATTTGCCTGTAGGAAAACGAGAGAGACACTTTCAGAGGAATCCCCACGGGGGCTTCTCGGTCCCTCTGGGGAGCTAATCACGCACCCAGTTCTCCAGCGTCATGGCCCTTTACGGCTGACAAGCAAAGGGAGGCTGAAGACGCCTTGTGAACGCCAACCCTCGCTCTCTGGGACCGAGAGGGAGTGCACAGGAAGACAGAGAGCAAGCCAGGATGACGCGGTACCCACACGGGAGAGACAGGCCATGACCGGGAGCCCCTCAAAGAGGTTTCCGTGCACAGAGCAACCCCACATAACCCACCGCTCCCTTCACTCTGCCCTCCTGGGCTGCGGCCCTGCGAAGGTGCGGCCCAGGGTACAGGTGCATGCCCCGCATAGTCTCAGAGATACCCGGGTCCCGCCTGGTGTCATCGCCGTCCTCTCTGGCCGACATCAGCAGCCTGCAGAAGCTGAACACGAAACTGCCTCCCGCTGCAGTTCAAGTGCAGAGACACCCAGCGAGCCAGCACATGGAGAAACAGACACACCACAGCTCCTCGCTCTGTAAATGCTTAAGGTCCGGGGAGAATAACTGGCAAGCGTGCCAAGAGCTCTGATAATGTTGGAATTCTCTGGCCTGCTATTTCTGCTCTAAGTAAAGACCCCAGGGAAGTCACCCGCAAGGCAAAGGGGCAGAGAAATGAATGTGGTACAAAGATCGAAACAGTCGGACGATTGTCGCAGTCCTGTTTGTCAGCACACCCTCCTTCGCCACGTCACGTGTGGAGGAGAGGCAGGAAACCCACTGGACCCAGCTCTCGGAGAGTCGGAATAACAAGCACAGGCAGCCTGAGGATGCTACTGGCATGGCTGGGTTGTCTCAGCCCCTGGAGGGGACACCGGCAGTGAAGCAAAGCATAAGGAAGACAAGGCTGGACCAGACACACCTGTCTACATCCACCTGCTCCAGGTGAGGCAACACTGCACAAGTCTCTTCAATGTCTGAAACTCAGTTTTCTCACATGGTCAATGGGGGAAATCATAAACTTAGGAGGCACCGGGTTATCCTGATGCATTTAAACGCTTAGCCCAGGGCCTGGCACAAAAGAAATACCCAGGAAGAGGCGTTTAGGAAAACTGAAAAGAGAAGGAAGCTGTTGGAGAGTGTGGCGGACGCAGATGCCTGCCTGCCCCGCACCCATGTCTACACTCATCCGGCTCAGAGACCTTCGGTTTTGTTCAGTCCAAGTCATTCGTTATAATCCTGATCCTCAGCTCCCGCCGATAAGATTCAAGGGCATTTCCGGGGCTGAGAAGACTTGCTTTCCTGATAAAAGTGAACAAACGGGGCTGGCCTCCCCTGTCTTTTTCCTTCCTTGAAGCCCAATTATGGTGAGTGGTACTGAAGCCGCCATAGTGCAGCCATGAGGCAACTCACGAGGACAAGAAAGAAACGATTTTTCTGAGCAGCCAAGCCGGTGAGAGCAAACGCTTGCCTTTAAGCTTGTTACAATGCGGGAAAACAGCTCAGATATGGTTTATTCCATGGTTAGCTGTTTTCAATTACTTATCACCGAAAGCATTCCTAACTTATACAGCAAGAAAGAAACAAAAACGCACACACGAGCAGACGAGGTGGCAGCGTATTGGGGCTACACCAACACGAAGCAGCCGGCACAGTAAATGCAGCGGGAGACAGGACCCCGGGCCTTGGGGCGCCAGTGTTACCTATCATTCCGGTGACATAGCCCGCCTGCTGCAGCACCTCGGCCAAGGTGGTCTCGTTGAGTGGCAGGCCCCCCACCGAGGTGACCGCAAAGTTGTGCGTGACTCCGTTGCGAAGGCCGAGCCGCCCGGTGAGCAGGGACGCCCGGGAGGGCGAGCATGTGGAGGCGGCCGCGTGGAAATCCATAAATCTGCACGGAAAAGAGAGTGGCGGAGATCTCGCCAGCCGCAGGAAGCCAGGCCGAGGGAAAATTCCATTCCCACTCCGTCCTTGAGATTCCAGTGCTGGGAAAAAGCTCGAAGGTGACCCCGTCACAGAACAGGTAAAGAAAAGGAAGCCAGAGAGGTGATATGACTCAGCCAAGGTCACACAAGTAATTCAAATCGATTTAATCCCACATACTCAGTTGGTCCTCTGATTTATTTAAAGAGAGTCCATATTTCGAATTCACCTACTAAGTTTATTTGTAACCCCAAAATCAATACTCGTGACTCTTAAGCCGTTATACACGGCCCCACGCAGACCCCATGCGAAAAATCTGAGTCACCCAACGTGCATGTCCCAGCTGAGATCAAATGAGACAACCTTCTTGTTTCCGTTCTCATACTGTAAGCAAGCGTCCTTTTCACAGTCTGTTAGCGCCATGGTGTTAACATTATTGTGCTCTGTGCTGGTGATTCCACTGTTTAAAATGGCGTAGTGCTGAGGTGCTGGCCAGCATGCCTAAGGGCCAGAAGGTTGTGATGAGCCTTACAGAGAAAATACGTGTGATAGGTCAGCTTCATTCAGGAATGAGTTAGGGTGCTGTTGGCTGTGAGTTCAATGGGAATGAATCAAAAATATATATATTTAATAAGGTGCCTTTAAACGGAAACTCATATAAAACAAGGTGCAGTACTGATCAGTCAGGGAAAATGTTGTGGACACACAGACACACACAGGAACCTGATCCCTGTATTTCCCCTAGAAGCCGAGGTTCACTATTCCCTCATTCAGTGTTCTCGGTGATTTTATAGAATGTAACTACTGCCAATAGCAAGAGCTGACTGGATCTATCCCACATTACCATATGCCCAGCGCTTTTTCAGACACCACGGAGAAAGATAAAAAGAGTCTAGCCATTTTCCTACCCTCAAGGGACATGATTAAACTAAATGTCACTAATAACGGGGCAACCTGACCTTGTGGGTCTCCTGATGGGATGCAATATGAAGTTCATAACATCAAGGATTCTTGCCAAAAACATTTAACCTAAATCTAATCAGAGCTCTGGACTTAATTTCCAGATTACAGGAAATGCAGCTAATAGAAGAACAAATTAAATGATACCACAAGGAAATAATTTCGCAAACCAGTCTCTAGATAGTCTACAAGACAAATGATCTGATCTCTTCAAAAAGTCAATATCCGAGGGAAAAAATGGGTTGGAAGAGGGATACTGTACATTAAAAGACACTAGAGAAGCATAACCAAATGTAACACATGATACTTGATTGGATCCCAGTTCGAACAAGCTAACAACACATTTGAGGGCTAATTTAGAAAAATTTAATATTGACAGGATATAAGACAGTATTAGGGAATTATTGTTCATTTGCTTGATTATGGCCGTGTGGAAGAATGTTTTTATTACTCTTTCCAGTTTGATTTAGATAGAATCAACATATAACATTGTATTATTTTAAGGTATAAAATGCAATGATTCGATATATGTATATATTGTGAAATGATTACCACAAGAAGTTTAGTTAACATCCTTCACCTCACACACAAAATTTTTTCTCGTGATGAGAAGATTTAAGATACACCGTCTCTTAGCAACTTTCCAATTTACAATGCAGTGCTGTTAACCATAGTCACCAGGCTGTACCACATACATCCCCTCCCCTCTTCCCGCTCCACCTGTCAAAACTGGTCACCAAGTTCTATTGATTCTGTCTCCTAAATGGCTCCCAGAAGTGTCCCCTCTCTGCCACCCATTGTAATTGCCTCAGTTAGGGTCGAAATTATTACAAGAGGTTGGTTTTCCTGCCACCCCACCCCATCCTTTATATTAATACAAATCTGATGACACCAATTCCTTATTGAAAAATATGGTCTCTCTCTGCCTGCTTCCTCGGGCTCATCCGCTTCCTCGCTCCTCCACACCCTATGCTCCCAACACACCACATTCCTTACTCCTGTACCTCTGAGCCTTGGCGCTCACTGTTTTCAACACTGGGAAGGTCTCCTTCCTACTACTCTCCCTTTCGTGATTGACAGGTCCAAGCTGTCTTTATGACCCAGCTCAAATGTTCGAAGGTCATCACATCTAAGTCATCTCCCCTGACTCTCCCGTCTGAGCTATCTGCTCTTCCCCCTCCATGCCTACCCGGAATCAGGGCCCCTCTTCTGTTATATTTATTGCCTTTGACATATCCCTTACAACACTGAGGGATAATTCTTTGTGATCGGCACAGCTTAAAGACGGCCACAGATTCTTTGGCATGCCTCCCATTGGGAGATGGGGTCCGAGTCCCCTCCCCTTCACTGTGCAACTGCTTTGACTACTAGAATAGTGTGGAGGTGACGATACTGTGCCAGTTTCTGAGTTCAGGCCTTCCAAGACTGGCGGCTTCCACCTCCTCCCTTGAAATACTCTGCGAACCGCCCTGAGACTGCCATACTGGAGGGGCCATCTGTAGGTGCTCCAGCCGATGGCCTCAGGCGTGGCCATCCCCACCTAGACATCTGGGACCTCTACCCATCTGCTGGCTGAATCCCATGGAGTGACCTTAGTCAACACAACGTGGAGAAGAAGAATTGCCCAACCAAGAGCTGCCTGAATTCCTCAGCCACAAAATCGTGAGACATAATAAAATACTTGTTATTTTAAGCTACTAACTTTGGGGGTAGTTTGTTACTCAGCAATACACAACCAAAATAATGTGTCTCTTTCAGCAGACAATACTGGCTCATCATCAAGTCCTCAGACAGCACAAAGTGGGCACTACCCCGTGTGTGCTCAGTGGATGACACCACCATCCTCTTTGCTTTTGTACAATATAGTGAGTCTTGCTGAAGAGACCTGGGCCTCGGTCCCAGAACAGGAGTTAATTCTCTCACACCATTTTTCCAAAGGTGACAAACAGAAAAAAAAAAAGAAAAAAAAAAAAGGATAGCATCAGGGACCAATGACATTGCACTGTGAGATCCCAACAATGCCTGACTGGAAGCACTGGCCTGGCCCCAAAGCCACACTCTTGGAAGCAGGCTGCGTGATGTCTCCATCTGACAGAATGAGGACAGGGAAGGTGTGTGCTCCAGCACGCACTGCTGGGTTCACACATGCCGAGCCATGCCTCCCTCTAGGCCTCAGGGACTCTGGGGCTCAGAGCCCCAGCTTCCTATCCCTGCCAGCACTTCCTTCCTGTCCCTCAGTCCTCTGGGACTGAAAAAGCACTTGCAATCTTCCTTCTCTCAATCTTTGGGCATCTGGGGTAATTTCCCAGGCACGGGTTTCTCCCAGCGCATCACCACCTGCCAGACATACAAGGCCACAGGGAGGGGTCAAACTCCTGAGGCAAAATCCAGGGCTCTGGATGTCGCAGGTAGCTGGGCAACCGCTACTTAGAATTCCACAGAGTCCTACCTCAGTGCTCATACTTTTGCTCCCAAGAAAACTTTCATGTCTACCCGGCCTCTTCTGTCTTCTTCCCTCGACACTGAAGCACAAGGACCCTCCTAGCTCACACTCTGAAATGTTCCTTATAATAATTCTCATAACTCTCAAACCTAATGCTTATAGGGCATTTCTATAATCCAGGCACATCTTCAAGCACTTTACGTACATTGAGTCAGGATCATCTATTGCCCCAGACCCATTCTGGTTTGAATTTGTACTTCTGTATGGGTTGGCTGACCAAGCATTTCGAGATGGCAATAGCAGAGCATTAAACCGCCATTCACACTGTGGTCTGCAGTTGAGCGGTACACAATCGACCCAGCTGTGTGTGGCAGCCCTGCTCCAAGCTTTCAATTCCAACTCCCACTTCCCCCTCTCCACATTTTCCATGGAGCAACTAAAGTCATCTTAAAAACCATTATCAGGTAGCATGAATTCCTAGCTAGAAACCCTCGCATGGGTTCTCACTGCCATCTAAACGAATCCGAAGTCATTATCATGGTCCACAAGCCCTCCATCAGAGCTTCCCAGTCTGCAAGCTGAAGCACGCAATAGTGCCAAATGGGCCACAGGTTTACCAAGATCAGGTTCCTCTCAGCCCAGGGGCAGCCAGGTGGGGCACTGGACAACTGGAGTCCCCAGGGCAATCTTATACGGGACTCTGTCAGTGCCCTGCACGATTCCAGAAAAACAGATCCCCTTAGAGCGTAACATGGAGAGGGCCCTCAGGGCAAGGCACCAGGAGAACTGGCTGAAGCCCAGGCTGGCCACCTCCTACTGCCAGTGGCCTCAGTGTAGTTCCCTGGAAGGGGCCCATATGTCATTAGTTTTTATGTGTGACACCACACGGTGATCAGACCCCATCCGATACCTGCTCCCCACTCTCCCCTCCTCTCGCCCCAGCTACGGTGTCCAGAATTGCTCCTCCTACAACACCACAAGCTTGTTCCTGGCTTGGGCCCTTTTTATGTCCCCTCTGCCTGAAAATCTCTGTTCTATTTCCACATGGCTGGCCCCTTCCTGTCATCCTGATCTCAGCTCTCATTTCACCTCCTCGGGAAGGCCTTTCGTGACCTGAGCACTCTCCACCGCATCCCTGGTTCTGTTCTGTCTCCAGTCTTTATCATCTCAAACCTTACCTTGTTCGTGGATCTGGCTCCCTGCTTGCTGTCCAGCTCCCTCATCCAGAATGGCGTTCCACAACAACATGGGTGTGTCTGCCCACGGCCACCAATGGCCTTGGGGTCTGGTTCCTCTGGAAGGACCACTGAAGGCTAGTTCTCCTCGGTAACTGGGGCCCTGCACTCTAGTGGTGACACAGTTCCTCCTGTCTGGGGGACAGCTCTAGCCTGCACGGATGCTGGCTTGCTCAGCGGGGCTCTTGGTGAGCACCAAGCCTTCATCTCTCCAGACATTGAGACGCGACCGGATATTCCTCCCCTCACTCATCTTTCTGCCTCCGAACAGACGCACACGTCCCTTGCCTCTCACCTCCCATCCTCACCTGTGAGCTGAGGTTTAATTCAACCAATCACAGCAGAGGGAGCTACAGGGAAGAAGTCATAGAGCCTTTTCCATCAGAAGCTTACACTTTGGGGCGATTAGGTTTAGATGAGGTCATGAGGGTGGCGCACCCATGATGGGATTAGTGTCCTCATAAGAGGAGACCAGAGCTCTCTCTCCACCCTCCAGGTGAGGACACGGTGAGAAGTCATCCATCTGCCAGCCAGAGAGAAGGCCGTCAGATGAACCATGCTGACAACCTGACCTTGGACTTCCCAGCCTCCTAAACTGTGAAAAATAAATGTATATTGTTTAAGCCACCCACTCTGTTCTATTTCTGATAGCAACCCAAGCTGACTAACACATCCGGGCAGCGCCCAAAATCCTTTACCTGAATGCTAACCCTGATTGCCACGTTAAGGCCATCACCTTGGGAATGGCTACAGCACATTCCCACGGCGAGACGCAGCTGGGAGGTCCGTCCCAGACTGTAGGTTCTGTGAGGACGGGGCTGAGAGTTGTGACTCCGGTCCCAAGCGGGGTGCCTGGCTAGGACGGAGCTGCTCCGGCAAAATCTACTGGATGAACAAACAGAACTGGAAGAGAGAGGTCTGTGTCGTTTGATTGGAAAAAACACGTTAGTCCAACTCTCCACATAATCGCTTAAGCTGATGTTTTTAGCGCTCAATTCCTTCCCCCGCCATGTGATAAAATTCATAGCTTAACTCTCAGGAACAAGCTTACTTCCTTTGTTTCCAAGTCTTTGGACAGCCCTGACTCCACGCTCCTCAAAAAACCTAATACCACCCCCACGCGGCCCGAGGAACTGACCCGCACGTCACCTTTTCCCCTCTCCCGCCTCTGTCTCCATTTGGCAGGGACTAATTAATAAGTAATAAAATGGTCTTGCTATTTGGAAAGCTTCCTTTGTTTTTTTTCCAGATCTATCTGGGCAGGCTCAGGCCAGTTCACCAACAGGGGTCCTAATTAAAGTCTGAAAATACATTGTGAAGCAAAGCTGGAAACCCAGAGCCAGACATTACAGCAGCCTGTTAACGAGAAAATCAACTCAAATTAAGACACAGCCAGACGGAAACCAAAGCAATTTGCCATTGCATAAATTACGTGTATTAGAATCAGGGAACGTTAGCTCTGGAAAGGCCGCCACGAGAGCCCTGGAGAGACATAACGTTTCCAACTTAAGCGTGTCCAGCCTTCATTTATATGGATTTTAAAATAGATGGTGAGGCCTTCTGTAGCAACTCTCTAAATTGCTGTGCGTCTGGAATAAGAACTATCTTTGCTCCATTCATAATTTAAAGGCTTGGAGGTGGGAAGGGATTTTAAACTTCATTTGCCGTGGCCTTCGTGGGCAGAGGGACGGGTGGGAAGTGAGAACTGGGGAAACGCCGAAGCAGGACTCAGCCGAAGCGGCTCGGCTCAGCCTCCACGTTACCTTAAGTTCAACGGGAAGACGGCCGAGTCAGCCTTCAGAAGGCGGTTAAGTGGGATAATGGGCACAGCCAACACGCAGGCCCTTTTTAAACTGCAAACGAATGTGGCACCAAATAGCGAAGGGGGTGTGTTTAATTCACTCGTTCATTCGTTCACTCATTCGTCCACACATCTACTCACACTCCTCATCTTCTCAACAAAACAAAGAGATTCCCGGCTGCTGACCTTGGTGTGATCCTTGGTGTGATTCCTCTTCACATTCTTCTGTGGGTTGGTACTAAAGGAAGGGCGCACACATAGCAGGATGGACACATGGTCATCTCAGTGCATCCTAGACCGGACACTTCTCCCCATTGCCACAACTCTGAGTCAAGCCATCCTAGAGGTACCTGCAATATGCCCCCTACCCTCCCAACCACCAGTATGGGTGGGCCACCCCTAGTAAGCTAGAGCAATCCATTTCAAATGCAGGTCAAGGACTTCAGGCCTCGGGGCCCTCGACTCTCTTCAAGATCAAGTCCAAACACTTGAGCATGCCCACGATGCCCTTCACCAGCTGCTCGTCCATCAGTCCAGCCTTATGCTCCCTGGCCCAGCCATACTCAAGCACTAGAATGCAAACCAGCCCCAGAAGAGCGAGAGATTTTCATTGTTTGGGTCACAGATATATTCCCAGCACCTAGGACAGTCCCTGGGGGAGCCTCTATGACTATCTGTTGAGTGAATGGGCATCTTTTGGTTCTGGGTCCCTGCTTTTCTCTCTGCCTACAACTCTCTTTCCTCCCCCTTCATCTAGCTAATTCCTACTTATCTTTAAGGTCTCAGCATTCAGGTCCTAGCAGATAAGCTTTCTTGAGCACCTCTTGGCTTCCCTCTGGAGAAATAGCCTGTTTTCCTATGGTCCCACAGCACTAACATGATTTTTGCTCAGAGCTTTATCATCTAAAAGGTGAGAAGCCCAGCATGGACCTTTCTCATTCCTGACTACCACCAATGTATAAGTAACGTGTGCCAATTCCATCCCCTAGGATGTCGACTCAGGTTATGAAAAATGGGACATATGTCAGGAGTTCCTGCTCTGACAGCATATCACCTATCTGCACTCTAAATACTTCTTGTCTTTATTTGCCTCCAGGCTGTAAGTCCCTGAAGGTCGGAGCTGGCTGGAGTCTCCCGGTGTTTGTCTCATGACCTGCTCTTCGTAGAGATTCACTGCTGAAAGACTGGAGCTGGGAGGCTTAGAAGGGGAACGAATGATAGCCACTGACAGGCTATTTTGAACTTGCAGTTGTGAAGTGAGCTGGCACCAAGTCCTCGCTGGTTAATATTTCAGTTTCTTCTCTCTAAGATTAGCTGTCATCTAGATCATCATGTTCCTGCATGTCCCCGTCTATTAAACAGAGCCATGAGGTTAAAACCCACGGTACCATTTGTTTAGGTTTCTCCTTGCCCCAGTTTGGAGTGGGGGGCGGGAGGGGGGCGGCGGCGGAGCATTAATGATTTTTATGTCTATTTGACCTACTTACCCAAGGGCAAATATGTAAAACTGCCTGTCCCATGATGCTGAGCGCTAACAAGGAGAAGACAGGAACAAACCTCTCAGAGCTAATGACGAAGTTCATAGGACAAAAGGAGATTTCCCTGATGAGGGTCCTCGATTACTGTAGGGGGAGGAGGATAGAGTTGGAAGGAAATTACATGGTAGGGAAAGGGTCTTTCTCTTGCTAATCTCCTTCAGAAAGCTTTTCTTGCCCTAACTTTTGCCGTGTCCGCTAGACTTCAAGACCTCATTACACACCCCTGCAGTCTTGAATGCCAGCCTGGTTCTCAAACTCATTTAGGTTACTGCAAAATCCCAAAGGCAGCAGGATGGCTGAGAAAGTCCTGTAACAGGATGAATGAATTTTTGCAAAAGCCAATGTGGAGAACAGAAATCAAACCGGGTGTTCGTTTGATGAAACTAACAGCTCAATTCATTCCTCGATGAGGTCCGTTTTAGAAATAGCCTCAAGCCCCTGAGAGCCTCTGACCTTTCAGGGGTGAATATTGATCTTTGATTGCTAGCTAAGAATATTGATCTTTGATTGCTAGCTAAGAATATTGATCTTTGATTGCCTGTAACTCTCAGCAATAGCATTGACCTGACTCAGAATTAAATTGTTGGCAGAGAAGGGGAGAAGCAGGAAGGGAGAGAATTTAAGGAGCAAAGTTAACTTTTTGCAAGTCAATTCACCTATGTAAATGTATTTACGATGTACAGTTAACTTCACTTCTGAGCCAGCCCGGCAGACGATTTAATTGAGTGGGCAGGATCTGGCTGAGATGACTTCTTTCTATCACTCGTCATCCTTTTTCTCCCTCCACAAGACACCTGTGGGTCACGATTGCTCAGGTGTGCAAAACCCAGTCAGACAGCCTACCTACATCATTGCCTGAATCCAGTCACCCAGCCAGAAGACTCATGCAAGTCATTTCTTAACCTGAGAATTTTCAAGAAAATATGTTGCTTGTTCATCACAGATAAAACCAGCATCGGCCTTCCCTGGATGCGCTGCCGACAAGAACCAAACTAATGTTGCGTTATCAAGGTTGTTCACTGAATTCTTGTAATGACTAAAAGATGTAATTATTGTTCAGACTGTTCGAAGAGCTGGAAAAGATGCCAACAAAATGCATTTGTCCTTCTCCTTAAAACAAGAGCAGTCCAATCCTCTATCTTATACTGTTATGCAAATTTTCCAATTGCTTGAAAAGTTTAATGTGTAGTCGATTACTAAATCCCTGGCATTTTCATTTATTCTAAAGTTTCGACTTTCTTCTGCTTATCATATCATTTCTAAACTTACAGATGTTCACCAACACTGCCCAGCTCAGATTTGCACAGGACCCTGGTAAAACAGCAAGCAGCCCACAAGGTCAAGGGCAAAATATGTTGGTTGCTAAAACTACTGACAAGCGGACTGCCGTCTCGCAGTGACGCAAGTGCAGTCACTCACCCTGGGGGCAATGCCCGCTGATTAAAGAGGTTTGCTAATTGTGGTAGCGTTCATTTTTTTTCACACACACACACACACACAAAACTAAAAAACTTTTGTCATAATTTTTAATGTGGTAAATCTGCAAACTTCATGACGCACCCCCACATGTTAGAGAGATGACTGTAAGAGTAAAACCGTTTCTCTCTGAGCCTCAGTTTCCCTAAGTGATATGTGATGTGCACGGACTTTGACCAGAGATACTGTAAATGAGCCCAAGGCCCGGGGAGTTTAGGCCACAAGCTCTATTTTATCTCGATGTGAGTGGAGTCTAGAAAAAGCCTGAAGAGGGAAACCAAAACCGAGACACTGGAAATTCTGCTTTTCTTCTCCCAAGGATTCCTTTTTTTTCTGCGACAGTGATGACATCACAATTATGTTGTGACTGGTGCCTGTTCAGTCCACACAATTGGCAAATTGCATCCACCATGGCCAGGTTAAACAACAACAACAACAACAACAACAACAACAACAACAACAACAAGGAAACCAAAGGTTTGTAGCAGCAGGGAAGCCAAAGGGAACTGTCGGAGACATGGAAGCGTTGCCTTGGGGACTCGGTCTAGGAATGCGCAGAATGGAGCAGATTCCGAGAGGACAGCCGAGTTCTATGGCCCAGCTTGGGGAAGGGTGGGCGTCGGGGCACAGACGGACAAGATGCAGCAGAAACGTAACTGAGGAAGTAAGCCCGACCTGCCAGCCAGGGTAGGGGGACATGGGAAAAAGCATGGCAGCAGAGCCAATGGTATCGGGGACAATAAGAGCTAACACCTAGCAAGCACCATTATGTACTAGGGACTCTTCGTACCACCTTACATGACTTAATTCATGTCCTCCTCAAATGACCCCATGAGGTATGTCATTATTGTCCCATTTCAGAGATGAGCATACTGAAGCCCAGCAGAGTTTAGTATGTGAGCCCAGCATCACCGAGCTACTAAGTGACAGACCTGGGCAGCCTGGTTCCAGACCCCACGCTGTGGTTAACGCGTCCAACCCCGCCCGGAAGTTTGGATCCAGGAGTCCAAGCACATGAGCAAATGTTTTTTGTGGGCCTACCACGTCCGAAGCATAGTTTTAAGCACTGGAGGCCATCCTTACCTCTGCTCCCAACACAGTCTGTAAAGTAGCAGCTGCCCAGTTAAGTGTCTACTGCTTTGAAGACTAAATTATAAGTAATACGGCTCATCGTGCTGAGTAGCCCCCCACTTCCCCGCAATTTCACGTCAATCTAGCACCTGTGAATGTGACCTTATCTGGAAAGAAAGTCTTTGCAGATGTAAGCAAGTTGAGATGAGGTCATACTGGATTAGGCTGGGTCTTAAATCCAATGACTGGTGTCCTTATAAGAGAGGAGTTTAACACACCCACACACAGGGAGAACTCCATGTAACAACAGAGGGAAAGAACTAGGAGATGAGTCTATAGACCGAGGGAGGCCAAGGATGCCTGCCACCACCAGAAACTGGGAGAGAGGAACAGAACGGATTCTCCCTCAGAGCTTGCAGAAGGAACCTCCCCTGCCAGCACCTTGATTTAGGACTTCGAGCCTTTGGAACTGTGAGAGGATAAATTTCTGCTGCTTTAAGCCACCCAGTTTGCAGTAATTTCTTGTGTCAGTCTTAGGAAACTAATATACTAATTTTAAAAAAAATGACACTAGAAAAGACACTTTTTGAAGTCACCCTTAGATCTTGTTTAACAGTTAGAGTTTTTGTCTAAAAGTCATGGCTCCCCTCTGGCTGTGCGTAGGCAGGAGGAGAAGCCAGGAAAGAATTCATCCTCATAGGAAGTCACCTTCCTGTCAACAAAGCACAAAATGAAAGGCCATGGACCCCAGGCCACAGGGCTGTCTGTCTAGCCCCGTCACAAGGCTCAGATGGAGAAAATATTTTCTTCAATGGGAGAATAAAAAATAGGAAAGCCCACCAAATTGTGCTCGTATCTGGTCTCGAGGCCCCTTCTGATCAGGATGAGAGCATGTGGGTGGGGACAGCTCATAAGAAGAATGTCCAGGCCTCCCAAATGTCAGTTAAGTAACGGGCCAGTTATTTCCCCACTAACCCACTCCACACTAAAAGCAGAAGTTCTTAAGCATTCGGCAACCCACTTCCCTTTGAAAGATCTGATAAATGGTATTCTTGCTCCAGAAAAAATTCCTACGTGCAAAATTCGGGGTGATGTTTCAGGGCATCTTGAACTCCTAAAGCCCATTTATTGATGAACAAATATTTATAAATTGCCTATTATGTGAGCAGCACTGGGCTACAGGCTAGAAATGTAAAGGAGGAAGAATAGATAAGGCACTTCTCTTCCTAAAGCCCTGAGCTAGAATCAAGGTGTATGCATTTCCTGTGACTGGCATATGAGATTACCACAAACTGGGTGTAAAACAACAGAAACTTATTCTCACAGTTCAGGAGGCAAGAAGTCTGAAACCCAGATGTCTACAGCATGGGTTCCTCCCGGAAGCTCATAAGGACGATGTTTCACACCTCCTTCCCAGCAATCCCAGCAGTCCTCAGCTTTCTTGGCTCCTAGACCCGTCACTCAAATCTCTGCCTCCATCTTCACACCTTATCCTCTGCATCTCTCTGTGTCTTCTCTTCTTATAGGACACTAGTCATTGGATTTAGGACCCACCTTAAATGGAGTATGATGCCATCAAAATCCTCACCGAGTGACATTGGCAAAGACGCTTTTATCAAACTCCGCTCTGCCCTGAGGCTCCAGGTGGACAGAGATTCCGGGAAGTGAGTGGGCAGATGATCGAACGGTCACCATGGTGAGGAGCCAGGCTGACGACCAAGCACGCCTGGGGCATCCAAGGTGACTTTCCTGAGGATGGCATGGGGAATCGGAACTCAAATGGTGAATAGAAACTAATTAAACAGAGGAAGTAGCAAGTGCAGCAGCAAGAACTCACCGCACAGGTCTGGCCCCCAAAAGGAAGGCACCGACTGAGGCCAGTGGCGAGGGAGGGAGCCGAGCACACACCGGCAGCCCTTCGGAGTCTGCATTTTATCCACAAAATGCCTTTGAAGGACTGGAAGCAGAGGAGTGTTTCTTGAAAGTTCACCTTGAGCAAGGTGTGGAAGAGGGACTGGGGTAGATGCAGCCACAGGCAGGGACCCCAAGGGTCCCTATCTCAGGGGAAAGCTTCTGGCTCCAGGATGCAAGTGGCAGAGTCTCTGTGGAGAGGCCCCAGTGTGGTCCTCCCCAGCCGGCTGGAGAGACCCCACTGAGCCGGTGGAGGGGTCCACGCAATGCGGACGGGATCGATGTCAGCCTGAGAAGAAAACCCAAAGGGCTGAAAGCTGAGAACTGCTCTCTGGCTAAGAGTGGAGAGGGGCTGGGTATTTGATAAAAGGTCTTGATGAACACTGCGACCCATCCAGATGCACATCTGCAGTCCCTGTGGGGTCAGCGAGCCTAAATGCACTGGTAAGTCCTGGCAGCGCACAAGTAAGCCCTCCTCCCGCCTTCGGTGCCTCCCTGTCAGTTATTCTTCAAATGTCACCAAACCCTCCCTGGGAATTCCAAAAATTCCTCACGTGGTTCATGTACTAGACCGTAATCCTTACGTTCCATTTAACCTGTCTCCCCTACCAGACACTAAGTACCTGAGGGCAAGGATTCTCATCTTGTTCACTTCTGTATTCCCATTTCCTAACATATACGGACTCTGAATATCATCAGGTGGATGGAAGAAAAACGGATTAATGGATCCCTCCATGAGGCTGAACTGGTTTCAAACCAAATGAATCACATAATTCAATCAACACAGACCTAAAGATTGCTCTTCAAATGCTTTACACTGCCCCCTACCCCCAAGAGAGGCAGGGTAACAACAAAGAGAAGCTGGCTTGGCATCCTCAAGACTCACCTCATTCCTTCGGCAGCCATCTTATCAAGGTTGGCGGTGTCCTTTGTTTCTGCCCAGTTTGCTCCCAGGTCACCCCACCCCATGTCATCTGCCAAAATGATCACAAAATTTGGTTTCTGGCCTCTTGTTTCCCCATTGAAGTAAAAATCGACAAGAGGATAAAAACATCCCAAGAAACTCACTCCCACCAATAACGCCTTTAGAAAAAGCCAGGTCATGGTGGTAAGGGGGGAATTCCAAATGTCTAGAATGATGGTGGTGGACCACCCACCACTGGAGACGTCTCCGAGAGCCCCCTTCTGCTCACCTGCAGTGCAGGGAGTCCCTGGAGATCGAGGGTTTACAAAAAGATACTGATGTTACAAAAAGATACTGATGTTACAAAAAGATACTGATGCTGCCTATAGGGACATTGGGAGCTGCAGAAATGAGGCCCCCGACCTGGAACCCTAACTCGAGAGAGTCAGAAAACTTGCAACCCCCGATGTGGCTTTCCCCACTATGGCTCCGTACGATGACTGGCTTCTCACAGCAATCAGACGACAGCGTCAGCAACTGCCCTTCAGCCACTTAGAAAGTGACCCCTCCGAGCTCAGAGGTGTTAGCGCCGAAGCACGAGCCTCGCATCTTTTCAGGACTCCAGCTGGTGAGTGTAGGATGAAACCTCACATCTGCAGAACACCTGGAGGTTCTAGAAGCCGCAGACAGCCCCGAATGAGTTTCTGAGTTCCAGGTGGTTGAGGGCTTCATGTTTCTGTAAGGTTTCCTGAAAGAGCAAAAATTGACAAGAAAACAGAGTGAGAACTGCCAGTGCAGCTGTGTTTTACTCAGTAGCTTAGGAAATAATCACTTTTCCATGCCAACAGATGTTTTCTTTCTTATGTGAATATTTAACTGGTTCATCAGTTTCTCCACCTGAGAGTGATGATGATAATATTTGCAACGGACCTATAATCACAGGGATGGGATGATCTCTCTCTAACCCACTCAACTGGATTCCTGAGGATGCTGAGCTGGCTGTCTGAACGGGGCAAAGACCAGCACCCAACTCTGCAAGATCCCAGTGCCCCCCCACACCCCCACCACCTACCACCATGCTTCTCTGATTCACAAGAAATTTCCAAACTAATGTGACCTTGTCAAACCCACTGAGGATTCTAGAAGAAAGGGTAAGACCTTGATTACCAAGATATGATTCTTTCTAGTAGTCACGGTGAAAACTAATATTTCTATATAAAATTCTTGACAGACATTAATTTGGGAAAAAAAGGAAATGCAAAAAAAATAAGTTCACGGTAGGATCCAGGTGGAGATTCTATGGGCGTTCCCTGCCGACCTCTTTCAATTTTGCCATAATTTTGAAATGTTTCATAATAAATATATTAGAAAAAACTTTTTAAAAATTTTTCATGGAAATGTGTCTCTTTACATCTGGACAATGTAAGTTTAATAAGAAAATCTAAAGACAGGCTCAACCAGGTGCTTCTCGCACTGGAATGCACGTATAAATCATCTGAGGATTTCATCAAGATGCAGGTTCAATACATAAGGCTGTGGCCTGGGATCTATATTTCTAACAAGCTCCCAGGTAAGGCCTAGACTGTTGTTCTTTAGATCACACTTTGTGTACCTAGATGCTTAGAAGGGAAAAACATCCTGATTCTGGTCCTAGAAGAAAATTAACTTAACTGGAGATGATTCAGCTTCAGTGGACAAACACAAAAGCAATAAATCTGGTTCAGTTTTGAAAGACAGGAATTGAAGTTCATGCTTTCAACTGCAGGTCACAAATGGGAACCCTAAAATAAAACCATATGACCCCTAGTTCCCTTAAAAGCCCTATATTTACAGGGTTAGTAAAGGAGAGGAAGACTTGAAACTCTGGATGAAATAAAAACCTCGGTTGAACACCCCACCTCTGGAGGAGATTAAAGGAGAACCAAATTGTTAATGAGGATGCTGCTAGGGCTAGATTATGACAGATACTACTTCTAGTTGTGACCCCTGCGTTGGGAAGAAATGCACAGCTGACAAGGCAACCCAGAGGCCAACCCCAACGGACGGGGCTAGCCAGAGGTATATAAATTCGGGAAGATCCAAATAAACTTAGAAAGATGGGCAGATACATACTTAACCAAAAAAAAAAAAAAAAAAAGGAAGTCCAAGTAAACAGTCATGGTCATCTGGAGGCCCATGAATCAATTGTTCAGAAATGCCGATTTTTTTCCATTTTCCAAAAGGAGAGTTATTATTTCAAACTCAATTAGATTCAACTGGTATTTGTTGATCTTGAGGCTCCAAAGACTTCTCCCTTTCTAGAAGAAAGAGCTCTTGCACAAGGAGGGTGGCTAGCAAACACTCGTGGACCTGCTGGTTGATCCCCAGTCTCATTCCACTGGCTTCTGACTCTAAGCAACAATCACAGGAAGCTTTTCTTCTTAAAGCGACTTAGCTTGGAACACTAGAGTGGACTCACTCTTGCTCATTAATTCATTTCAGAATGACCCAACATGAAAGACAGCAGGGGGAAAAAAAAAAAAAATCCCTTAAAAGAGAAGCTAAAATTAAGGTGGGAACATAGATTGTTGTGTTTATGCATTCCACGATAAACATTCCTTTGAGGATTTCCAAAGAGAACCATTAATACCTAATATTCTATTTCATAGAATGGGAATAGCTAATTTAGCCAGTACACTGGTGCATTATCCTTCATGCCCACACTTCCAGGGAGACATTTAATCCTTTCCCCCTTCATTATTTTTTTTAACTACAATGAAAAAGCAAACCAGACATTCTAAGAATGGACTTCAAGCCACAGACTTTGATTAAGATCCAAGTGGACATTATGAAAAATATGGAGGCTCCTCAAAAAATTAAAAACATAATGACCATATGATTCAGGAATCCCACCTCTGGGTATCTATCCAAAAATGAAATCACTATCTCGCAGAGATATCTGCACCCCCACATTTGCTGCAGTATTTCTCACACTAACCAAGGTATGAAAACAACCCATGTGTCCACTGATGAATGAATGAAGAAAACATGCTGTATATATAATACATATAAACAATGGAATATTAGTC
>NW_011888924.1:242972-250884 GCF_000151845.1 Pteropus vampyrus
ACTGACTTTTTACTTCTTTATACCCACTCCGGGCATAGTATCAGAGGAGTATACTCAATATTTGAGCTCTGACTTTTGGATTTAGCAGAAATATATTAGCTTATAAATTTAAATAAAACTTAGCCATAGTGCTTTTCAGAAACGCATTTACCACCTCACGCCTTTCACATTCACTGACAAATATAAATAAAATAATGGGCTACCTAAAAAAAAAATGATAAAAATAATAATACTGTATTGCTTACTTGCAACCTGCTGAGTAGATCTAAAATGTTTTCCCCACAGAAAACATAAACGGTAATATGTTATGTGATTGATGTGTTAATTAGCTTCCTTGTGGTAATCATTTCATAATTAAAACATCATATTGTACACCATAAGTATATACAATTTTTATTTGATTATACCTCAGTAAAACTTGGGGGGTAGTTAAAAGATCCTGTTACTGGTCCAAAGTCTGTGTATCCGATGCTTTGAGAGGCCAAAACTCAAACACCAAAAAGAGTTTGGAGTAAGGAAGGGTTTATTGATCGAGAGGGTGCCAAGAAAACGGAAGCCTTAGTAGTAGTTCCTCAAATCCACCTTAAGAAAGTACAGAATTCAGGCTTGTTTTTTGTCAAGGACAGGAAAATGGGAGAGACTGCTTTATAAAAACTCAAGCCTCAAGCACAATTCCTCTAACAATAAGCATGTCTGAAGCAGGAGCTATCAGCCCGAACGCCCTAAGAACAACACAGATTTGAACAAGACAGAGTCAGACAGACCAAGCATCTCACTGTTACAATCCAAGCTGAGACTTCGAGCTCAGTGCCTTATCTGAGGTGACTTTCCATCTTTTTCTTTACCCATCACCTCCCCCCTCAAGAAAGAAAGTAGACATAGGCAAGGAGCTAAGGAAGAAAGGGGGAGTCCTTGGCAAGTAGAAAATTTACTCCTCTTTCCGCTGGGCCAGAAGGTGCTTGCTTGACCACCTGACTCAACAAACTCCACGAGGAAAGCCCATCGGCTTGACCCAGCAGAACTGGCTGGGATGGATCCTTGCTGAGCTCAGTATGAACCACTGGCCTGTCCCAATGCTGCTCAGGCAGCAGCAGAGTGGACTTTAGTTGCCAATTAGCTTTGCGATGATGGGCATCCTTTAAAATGGGGGTCATTTTAAAGCAGGACTACCTCCCTCAGATGCTGCGCTTGCTTATGGATAATGACTCTCGTAAGACGTGATATGACCAGCGGGCAGGCTGTTGGCCAGAAAGGCTGAGAAGCGAATGGAACGAGACAACCTGAAGATGTGCTTTGCAATGTCTGAACACCAGAGCTGGAAGCCCATCGCCTGACCCTGGCTCCCCATGGGCCTCCCTGTGGCCAAGCAGCCCGCTAGCAAGCCTTGAAAACAGCTGCAATAACAAGAAGTTCCAGCTGATCTTTCTGGCAGAGGGCTCTGTCGGTTTTCCCGGAGACAAAGCTTCGGATGAGCTGAGGCCAGAAGGACAAAGGCGCTCGGGGAGCGTGGCCTCTGCGTGCCGAGCTCTGTTGTTTTACCCGCAGATCAGAACCTGGTGGCGTGCCTGCTGGGCCAGGCTGCCAAGAGGGGCCTGGACACCAGCTGCCCACATGTCATCTGAAATGAGTCGTCCACGCATTGTCATGCATCCAGCAAATGTCACTAAGTGACAGGTCTCGATCTAGGTGCTGTGCATCCAGCAGGGAATAAAACACAAAACCTGTTGCCCTCACGGCACTTACTTTCCTGAGGGGGAAGGAAATGAAACGAGTAAAAGGAGTGTGCAAAAAATCAAAGCAGGAAGGGGATCGGGAGTGTGTGGGGGTGAGCAGGTGCCAAGTGAGGTCAGGGACGATCTCACTGCGAAGGTGGTCTTTCTAGAAAGATCTGTAGGAGAGAAGGGAGGAAGCCATGAGGCTATGGAAAGTTATGTCAGAGATGTACGTCAGGCAGAGAAACCAGCAAGAGCAAAAGGCGGGCAGCAGGAGGGGCAGCAAAATGAGCTGCTGCAGAAACAGCGCGGTGTGAGCAAGGACAAGCATTAGAGGGAGTCGGGAAGGGAGGGGAGGCCGGAAGAGGGGTGGAGCCGGAGTGGGGAGCTCTGACTTCATCCTGACAGGCCCCCCAGCTGCGCTGCTGAGGACAAGTGAGAAGTGAGAAGAGGTGCTGAGAAGGGGAGGAGGAATCCACTGCCTCATCAAGGTGAGCCCAGGTGAGCCAGTGCTAGGGTGTGGCAAGCCAAGTGCCCTGGGCACAAGATTTAAGGGTGTGGCACTCCCTGCCCTCCCGTGACCTGGACAATGAACTTCTGCTTAAATTTTGCCTCACCCTAAAACCCAGACCCAAGTGGAGAGGAAAATCCACTTATCACAGTAGCCAGGACAAACGGTTAATGAGGTGATTAACGTCTATGTAATCAGCGTCCTCGTGGCTCCTAACTTGTCGGTTTGCAGCCGGCCCAGCTCTGAAAGATGGCTTTCTTAGAGTGTGTCTGGGGGCCTCAGTCTTAGTTCAAGAGAAAATGCAAAGAAGATCTTTTTTTCCTGTTTTATATTTTTCTTTCGGTTTTCCTGACATAGAATTGATACATGGCACTGTGCAAGATGAAGGGGTACAGCGTCATGACCTCACTTACATACATTGTGAAACGATTTCCACAGTAATTTTAGTTACCATCCATCCCTTTGCGTAGATACAATTTTTTAAAAAGAGGAAAAACAATGTTTTTGTCCTCATGATGAGAACTTTTAGGACCTACTCTCTTAGAAACTTTTAAATATACCACACAGCAGTGTTTGTGAACGAGTCATCGTATAATAATACATCACATCCCCAGGACCTGTGTATCTTATAACCAAAGCAAAGGAAACTGTTGATTGAAAGCCTCCATCCAGGCCAGTAGGGCAATTCCACTTAGATAACTGAAATGCTAGGCTTTTTATTTTTAAGCCTGAAGACCTCAAGCCAGACTCTGTTGTTGAGAATCTCATTTCAGTGAACCCAAGGATGCCAGGAAACTCATCCACATGGGGCATATGACATCCTGCCTGGCTGTACGCTGGAACCACCTGTTGGGGCTGTCACAGAAGGATGCCATGTGGCCGGAGCCAATTTGAGAGAGTACAGGTGGCTTCAGGCCATGCATCTAAAAACCCAGTTGCCCGGCAGAAATTATATCTGGTCCTTGAAATCAGGTCAGAAAAACAGACTAGATAGGCCTCTGAATAACGTCCTTTCTCTAAATTTCTATCCGCTTAAAAGGAAAACTCATGATGGGTGCAGTCAAGAGGAAAGGGTTCAAGGTCAATTTCCTGAATTCCCCTCCCTAAAGCCTGTTTGCCAAATTTTTAAGAACTTTTTACAAAGCGGTATTTAGTGATTATTTATTAAACATTTTATTATGGAAGTTATCAAACATGAAAATGGAGAAACTCATGCATTCCTACCCAATATCTAGATTCAAAAATTATCAACACATGGCCAGTCTTGTCTCTCCTACTTTTTTTTTTTAACACCCACAGCACCTGGTCTTCCTAGGTGGTCTCCCATCCAAGTACTAACCAGGCCCGACCCTGCTTAGCTTCCGAGATCAGATGAGATTGGGCACATTCAGGGTGGCATGGCCGTAGACTTCCACTCCTACTTATTTCCCTCATCCTCCACGTACACTGGATTATTTTTATTTTGACGCAAACCTCAGATATGTAATTTCACCCATAATTTCTATACGGTTCTGTAAAAGATAAGGATTCTTTTAAAATATAACTATAATTACACTAAAAGCTCCCTTTAAACATTTTTAATATCAATAATTTTTAATATCATCAGAAATCCAGTGTTTCCATGTCCTCAATTGCTCATCAATGTTTATTTTACAGTTGATTTGTTCTGGTCAAGATCCAAAGAAAGTCCACCACGCACTGTATTTGGTTCATGTATCTTTTCTCTTTTCACTTGTAAGTTCCTCCCCCTACCTTCCCACAATATATTCGTAAAGAAATTCAGTTGTTTTCCCCATAAAATGTCTCAGATTTTGGATCTGGCTGATTGCACCCCACGGTGTCATTTAAAATATTCCTCCCAGCCCCCTATTTGCCTCGTAAACTGAGTTACAGACCTACAGGTAGGATCAGACTTGGGTTTGATTTTTTTGGCAGGCCCACCTCATACATCTTACCTTTCTCTGAGTCATATCAACTTTGATCAGTGGTTCATAAGGTAAAGTTTCATTTTTCATGAGAACACAGAACTTTCTCCGAAACGCTACGTACCGTCTTTTCTATTCTTGCAGCTGTATCCTTTCCCCAGATCTGTTCTACCTCTACAAGGAAATATGTTGGGTCCTGGTATAGACTGAATGGTTTCGTGCTCCTCAAATTCATAAATTAATCCCTAACACCCTCAGGAGGTAATTAGGGTTGGATGAGATCATGAGGGTGGGGCCCTCACAATGGGATTAGTGACTTTATAAGAAGAGATAGGACAGAACTTGCTCTCTCTTTCCAAAGTGTGACTAGGACAGATTCCAGCTAAGTTTTTAATCCGACAACCTCAGAGGAAGGCAAAGCAGAAGTAGGGATAAGACCAAAATACTGGGGGCGGGAATGCTCAACCCAGTGAAGCAATTACTTGGAAAATTTGCCTTTTGGGGAACTAACTTTGGGGATGTTTGGCCTGCTCCCAGAAGAATGTGTGTCTAGGATTCAGCATAGCCATTCACTAGCTGTGTGACCTTAGATAAGTTACCGAATCGCTCTGTGCCTCAGTTTCCCCACTCACCTGAAAAACAAAGCCAAAGTTAACTTCCTCCACCTCGAACATAACGGGAGAATGAAACAATACAACACAAGTATCTGCTCTAAGTCAGTGCTCAGAAATGTTGGCTGTTATTCCATTCCTCGACCGTTTTCAGGACGAAGCGATAGCAAATGTGAGAACACTTAGAAAACGTACTGTGTGGGCCCAAAGCATTCTAAAATTCATCTTAAGCAAAGCAAGTGGTGAAATCCAGACTCCTTGCAGCTATGGGCTGAGTCTTTGTCACGGCTGTTTGTCAGCATGCTCTGCTGTTGGATTCTGAACCCAGAGAAGGCAGAAGCTACAAACACCATGATCACAAACACCACCAAAGGGAAAGTGGAGAGTCATTCTGGCTTGCATTTCCAAAGCTCCATGCTATAGTTCCTTGCAACACAATCCCATGACTATCTATACCATTTGGGGAAAACTTGAGCTAGGTCCCTCTGGGGACAGCTGGCATGGTCCTTGGAATACTCTGCCTACTAGCAAATCCGATTTGGGACAAAGTAACAGCATGAGGTCAAGTTGAGATGTAGAGGGCATGTGAAGGAAATCTCCCTTTGCTGATGTGAACTGAAAGTGGAAAATAAATTTTAATATCAGAAACACCCAGAAGAACTATTTGTCTATGATACCGGGCGAGGTGCTCCAGCAAGAAAAGTCAGCAACTCTAAGATGTAAATTCCTTACGGGCAAGGATGTCTATCTGTTTTATGCACTGCAGAATCCTGATACCTTGCACAGAGGGTGTGCAATCAGTATTTGCCAAGCGAGTGCATCTAACGTGAATTATGGCCAACCCTGGTCCACCCCACCCTGAAAGCCCAGCTTCCTCTCATCACTTCCCAAACCTCAGATGACCTGCTGAGTTCCCCTTTTTCTGAGATTCTCACTTGCAAAAGGGCACTTGTTGAAGTGCTGCTTTGGGTAAGAATCACACGTGTTCCATCTTCTGAACTAGACAGTCAACACTTTGAGAGGAGGGACCACGTCCTCTGGGGTGTGGTTCTGTGGCCTGGGAGATGACTGCGTCCATCAGTAGGTTATGATGAGCAGACGCGATGGGTGTGGGGTGGCAGGATGGATGCTTCCTGTACCCAGTCCTGCCATGTACCCTCACTAAGCATTCAGACTCCTTTAAGGGGACTACAGCTCTCCACCGACCATGGTAGGACGGGGTCTCTCCTTGCCTCCTATGTAGGACACAGTCCTGGAGCACCCTTCTGGCTTCTCTGTGTCATCGCTCTAGCCGTATGGAAATGCGAGATGTACTGCTCCCAAAGGGTTAAAATAGAAGCCTTACACTGTGTACTGTTCCAGGGAACAGCAGGACAGGCCGTGTGCATGTTTAGACAAGATGGAGAAAGCCAGCAAGAAACGTAGCAGGACAGCAGGTCTTTATTCCTGGGGGCTTGAAGAACATGATGGGTGGGGCAATGCCAAAAATTATCCAAACAAAGCCTGATTTAATTGGGGCAAAACCCAATGGTCCCGTACACAGCACTCTCCAAAATGTCCAGTTAGATTTCATGACCCACAACTGTGTCATAAAAAGTTTAATGTGACATGGATTTATCCTCCGAGCAATGTGATTTAAATCACTTGTTCTGAGAATTCTTATGTTCGTTTTGTTTTTTTCAGGATTTCTACAACGGGCTTGGGGTCATGTATAGGTACTTCCTCAAGGCTTTGTTCTTTAATTTTTTTCTTCTTTTTAAGTAGTGAGAGGATGACAAAACTATAGGAGCAAGAAATTCTGAAGACTGAGAAGTTCTGGAAACAAATATCAATGTTGAAACCAAACAAAACTTATTCCAGAATGAATGGGACACACCCAGTGAGATAGCATCAATACCGAGCCGAAGAGTAACCAGGCGTAATAAAAGTCAGAATGCCACGTCCCCTACTGCCATGGGTGGAGAGGTGACCTACCTGTCCCCAAATCCAGCATGCTCCCTCTCACCCCCTGCCTTCCTCTCATGCTGTTTATCTGCACTGCCCTTTGCCAGTCCCTGCAAGGCCTTTTCCTGCTTGTCCCAGGCTTTACTGATCTCCATCCTCCTCAGCTTCCCAGCCAAGAGTTCCAGAGCCTCACCATGAAGCTACGCTGCTAAACTCCTACACATATTATCTCAGTTAACCAGCTGCCCAATGCTGAGCCCCCTCACAACAACCCTACACGGGAGGGATTATTACTACCCCCCTTGAAGAAGAGCAGGTGGAGGTTAAGAGAAGTTAACCAATTTGCCCAAGGTGACACAACTAGGGAAGACAAAACTGAGATTCAAGGTCAGGCTCCAGAGCCCCTCCTCACGTGACCTTATGTTTATAGCATCTTACATCATACCACTCCATTATATACCCTCTGCCCGGCCTTGCATGGTCCACTGTGGTGACTCAGGTTTGTTCTATCTCCCCAGGGAAAACTTATCCATGAGGGCAGGGAGCATATTTTTCTTGTCCTCATATCACTATGAACCATACTCAGTGGCCTGCAAAGTTTTTTGCTTGCAAATCCTCTAAAAGAGTTTAGAGTTACAATAAACACCCTCTGCATTAGTCAGCTTAGCTGCCATAACAAAATACATAGACTGCGTGGCTAAACAACAGAGACTTATTTTCTCACATTTCTGGAGGCTGGAAGTCTGAAATCTGGGTGCCAATATGGCCAGGTTCTGGTGAGAGTTTTCCTGGCTTGCGGAGAGCGGCCTATTTGCTGTATCCTTACAAGGCAGTTCCTCAGTGTGTGGTCTCAGAGAGAGATTTCTTTCTTCTTCTTCTTATGAAGGCACCGATCTCATCATAAGGGCCCCACGCTCGTGACATTTTCTAACCCTCACTCCTCCCAAAGGCCTCATTTCCAAATATATCGCAGTGGGGGACAGGGCTTCAACCAATGAATTTGGGGACGGGGACGGGGACACAAACATTCAGTCTGTATCACCCTCACACAGTTTTAAGTGATCTTCGATATTTTATCGTAACCTTAGCTGCAAAAGATATCATTTTGATCGTATTCGTAAATGTTACTTTTATGATAAAATTATTAAACCAGTCTTTTAAATGTATCCAGTGGAATATAAATACCAGAGCAATGTGAAAACCATCATC
>NW_011888924.1:252364-254687 GCF_000151845.1 Pteropus vampyrus
ATTTGATTACCATGGCAATGCAATGCTCTCCCTCTCTTTGCTTTCCCTAGAGGAGTGAAAAAAGCAGGGGTTTTCAAGCTTGATCTCACCAGGATTGAGGGAACAAGGTGAAGGCAACCTCTAACTAGGCATGGGCAAAAGTCATTGGTTTGTGGTTGGCAAGGCTGGAGAGAGGTGGGTTTCCAGCCAACTCTCTTGTGGCAAAAATCATCTTCGGATGAGCTCTACTTGCAAAGTGGCCCAGTGTGTGTCTATAAGTGTCGTGAAACCCTGGACGACTCCTTCCAGTGCTCTGTGCCTCCCTCAAATGTTTTCGCCTATAAAATGAGGATGAGTGTCAGCTGCCTAAGTCTGATGATGGGTTAAAATCGGGTCGCAGGGAAGGCACTTGATAAAGTGTTGAAAACAAAGCGAACATGCAAAAATTTATTGAAATTAATATTAAGAAAAATAAGAGTGTTAACACATCGTCAGTGCTAGTCCCCACACAGCCAGTTGTTTCATTTGGTCAGATACTCAGATGTGACTTTCCCAATCATCCATTCACACCTAGGGCTTTCGGCCATTATTTCTCTAATTTTTCAGATCCAGAAACTGAAGTATCAAGACCTCTTGGGACTCGCTTAGAGTCACTCGGTTGAAAATGCCAGGCTGTGCCCCTAGGTTCTTAAGCAAAACTGAATAGAGGGGATGCTGTGCCATACTAAATATGACATTTCCATACTGAGTGCACTGACAGGTCCCAGTGATCTATGAGGTCCTAAATATCAAAGATTACATTTACAGTCAGTCCCATTTGAGCACTAACTGTTTTCATTTTAGTGATTACAATCAGTTTCATTACCTGTGGATTCTTTGGAAAATGACTCAGTAAAGGATGGCTTGCCAGGGGGTGTGTAGGAGTCGGCAATTGGACTCCGTGAGCCATAAATAATAAGAACGAAGAGGTACTGAGGGTTTGCCATATGTCGGCCGCTTGAATCTGAACTTTACTGACATCGTAAATCAAACCTTTCCATTCTGGGAGTACCACCATTGTCCCCCATTTCACGGATTTGGAAGTCGACGCTCAGAGTTACTCCCACAAGGATGCAAACTAATCAGTGGCCCCTGACTGTAGAGTTACCGACCCTAACGGAGCACTTTACACCGGCACACCTGCCCCCAGCTAACCCACGCCTGAGCTTGGTAACAGCACAGAACGGCATTTGACCCAGTAGCCACTATCCCAAAATCGTGAGGGAAATCAGGCGGCAAGCAAAGAGGGATTTCGTAATCAAAATTCAGACCGCCCACTCCTCCTGGTGGCGACCCTTCGTGCACACACTCCCAGACTAAGCTCTCAGGAGTCCGGCGTCAGAACCACAGTCTGCGAACCTCAACGAAGGGAGAAGGGAGCGGCCGGTGCCAAAGTGGGCAGGCGAATGCGGGGAATAGGGCCTTTGCCTCCGAGCAGGTCCCCCAGGGCCCTGGGGCGCAGACCAGGAAGCCCAGCCTGCGCCCCGTGGGCTCCGATAAGCCTGGGATCCGACACACTGCTTTGTCCCCAGGACGGTTTCTGACTGAGGTTTCCCATGCATCCTCTGCCTAGTGCACAGTGACCTTGGGGCCGGGGTCTTTGGGATGAGGGGCACGTACTCCCTAAACGTTCGGGTCCCTCCGCTACCGGGGGCTCCCCGCAGGGTAGGCAGCCAAGCACCTGTGTGGACTTCGCCGCCCGCCCAGGAGCACGGTGCGCGCGCGCCCCCGGCCGGGGATGCTGACTCAGCCCGGCTGCTCACATCCCTTTCCCTCCACACGGATGCTGCTGATGCAGAAAAGGGCGGAAAGCAGGACACCCGTAGACGCCGGGCCGCCTGCTCCCCGGGGCCACTGCGGCACTCACACAGCCCCGCCCGGAAGAAGAACTGTGGGGGGGTGCGAGTTGACGAAATGAGGGGAAGTGGGTGCGGGAGGAGGAACTCGGGGACCGCGGCGCCCCGCGAGAGGCTCACATCCGAACTGGAAGGAACCTGTTCTGCCCGAGGAGCCGCTCGCTGCAGCCGCGAGCGCCGCGTAGGACCATTCCCGGCGCCCCTCACCCAGCGACACTCAAATCCACCAGGCGCGGGAGGCAATGGGCGTGCAAGGGAGCTCCTAGAAGGCAGGTGTCCGGGGACACCGCGCGCACCCCACCTGGAGTGCTGGCAGAAAGGGTGCAGACGCCCTCGAACACGCCCGTGCTCCCCACTTTCTGTGCAGCAAAGCGCCGGGGTCCGGCCGGGCCGGGCGCGCAGAGCCGCGCGGGTGGGGGTGACACCGGCGGCGCGCCCAGGACCCCGGA
>NW_011888924.1:256072-272102 GCF_000151845.1 Pteropus vampyrus
TTTTTTTTTTCTTTTTTTAAAGCTATATCCCCACTCACCCCAGAAGACAGGTGAGAGTTTGTGCGGTGGCATATAAAATGTCACGAAACACGGGGACTGGGGACGTTAGTCTTAGAAAGAGCTCTCAGAGCCAACTGGGGAAGAGCGATTACAACTTGTCAGCCAGGAAGCTAGTTTTGTTTGCACTGTTAGACACTCTGTGTCAGCTCTTTCTCCAAAGATATGGTTTCTACCCTGCGAATGAGATTTCTCAGTCATTTTACTGTTTTGCAAATCATAGTAAGATGAGTGTCTTGTTTGCAAAAAATACCAAGTGCTTATGCTGAAATCTCTCAAGTGCTGCATCTCCCCATGTCCCAAGCACTATTCCAAAGCATTTGGGGACTCGACAATACATCTTGCCCCCGGGGGATACAGAAAAACCTCTTCTCATAATTAAGGGAAAGGCGGCCAAGGTGGAGAGTCACGGTACGTCAATAAACAATGCAGCCAATTGTAAAAGCCCCTCTATATTAACGAGTACCACTAACTAAACCTGAGCTTTCCTTCTGTGGTTCCGGAAAAAGGGCTTTCTCAGTGGAGCTCCTGAGGAGGATGCTTAAATTAGGGACTCAGGTTTCGACATCTTGATCTTGTAAAATGGGTGAATCGTTGTATCCAGTGATTCAGAGCTGCTGAGGCAGCCGTCCAGGTTAGGGTTGGGGATTTTTTTTTTTTTTTTTTTGAGAATTCAAATGAACGTCACACAGAACCATTTTGACACTGGGGCCAGAAACAACTTGTCTAAAGCTGTTATCCAGGCTACGCCTTTTAAGAAGAATGGAGGTTTTGGCAATGTATTGCCTAGGCTCTGCTTCTACCAGCAGCCACCACCATTTTCATCAAAGCTTGCATTTGGAACTTTGCTCTGAACTGACACTGGACTACCACTCTGATGGTCTATAATAATTTTATCCATTCTTCGTGCCCCAGATCAAATCTCTTCTCAACAAATGTAATCATATTGAAATTCCCAGGTATAGCCGCTTCACGAGCCTTGACAGAATACACATTTATTTAAGGTTATGACAACTAAATGCTCTTAGGAGATAAACCAACTGCCCAGCGTATTTTGTTAGCCTTCCTTTGGAAGAACATTAGGGTAGAGACCAGATGGCTACCAAGAAGCCTGGTTCAGAATCATAGTTTTATAGTTGAAAGAACCTTCAGACTGCCATGTCTAGCCCCTGCTTTCACAGATGATGGAATTAGAGATTAAGTGGTTTCCCCAACACTGTGCAGCCAGTGAGTGGTAAACAAATCCACAAATAATGCCCAAGGACCTCAAAAAGACAAAAAGGCTTTGCCAGAAAGGGCTCAACATGGGTCGAGAAAGATTATATTATACCTTAGAGCAAGTCAGGGTCAAAGGCTATCACAGAATTATAGAGTCTTAGAATAGGAAGGATCTGAGACTGTCGGAATCCAGTTCAACTCTCTTGTTAACCTGTTGAGGACACTGACCATTCCCGAGCAGAGTGATTCACCCAAGGCCACAGGGTCACTCGGCCTGCCTCACCACTTAGATCCCCACACAGTCAACTAATATCCCTTCTCTTCAGATGACTTCGCATGACCATAAAACCAAAACCGACAGACATTTCCCTATTCTGGAATCTGTAGAGACTTCTAAGGAACTGAGTTCAAAACTCAGGCCTTAGTTCCATGCTTCGTAGAGGCTGACAGTTTATTAAGCCAGGTGGCCTACTGAATGAATGGGAGAAAGTTAGGGGACCAGTCTAAGACAGCATTTATTCTGCACCCAGGGCCTTCCTCATTTGATAACTCGGAGTTCTAAGGACAAAGCAGTTAGGAGCACCCCAACTCACACTTTGTTTAGTAAACTTCTATTGAGCACCTACCACGTGCCCAATGCTCTCCTAGGCACATGGTCAGGGAAGAGTGGCTGACTACCCCGGAGGTTCCTGCCCTGTGTGATTGTACATGCAAAATGCGGAAGTCGTCATCCAGTATTTTTAGAAACCAGGTTATTCTATTATTATTCTATACTGTGGTCTTATCTTCAAAGCTAAAGTTAATAGCACACAGGATGCTTTAGGATAATAAAGGCGTAAACTTTATAGCAGAAATGGTTCTGGGTGGGGGGGTCATCTTTCTTTATGGTATTCCCGGTAATAAGAAGATTTCTGTCCCCAAAAAACCTAAGACTGCAGATGACAGTTATATTTGGACCTAGCTTCAGTACAGTAGCACAGAGGTAAAGCAACATTTTAAAAAACACAAAGTAATCGAAGACCCAGAAAGGGCTCAGAAAGTAAACAGTAGAGCAATCAAAAGGCTGCCATCTTCTATCCAGCCGCTTTTCACCCACATTTTCAAGAACCCATCTAGCGTGTTCACTTTGTCCCTAGCTCCCTGGTTTCCTTGGGCCACCAGCTTTGGTCTGAAGAATCGACTGAGTAATAAAACTGAGTGCTGAATACAAAAGTATTCAATGTTAAGGCTGGATGGAGCCTAATCTGTGAGGACAGATTTGAGTAATGAGGCACTCAGGCCCAGAGAGGTGTGGTGACTTTCACAAGGTCACACAGATAACTGGTGAAACAGGTCACAGACCTCTGTACACACAGAAGTCAAGAGAGCTTTTATTTTTGAAAATAATTGTTTTCTCACAACCTCTATATAAAACACCCTCCTCCCTGGTCTTTTTTTATTTTTATTTTATTTATTTATTTATTCTGTTAGGCGCAACCCTTGGTTGACCTCACAGAATGTAAGGACCTTATCAGCTTCCAATCCTTTATTTTTAGGCCTACAGCACCTGGTCTTCGTAGGTGGTCTCCCATCCAAGTACTAACCAGGCCCGACCCTGCTTACCTTCTGAGATAAGATGGAATCGGGCTTGTTCAAGGTAGCATGGCCTTAGACTCCCTGATCTTTAAAATGCTGTCCTGGGGGCTGATACAGCAGGGCCTGGAGGCAGGAAATTTGACTCCGGAGCAGTTCTGTCAAGTCCCTTCACCTCTCTGGGGTTCAGGTCCCTCATTTTGCAAAACGAGTAGGATTTTACAATGAGGAAATGAACAAGATGAGCTCCAGATTCCTTTCAGCTTTAACATCCTGTAATTCCAACCTCATTCTAGGGCTCCAGGTTGATCCTAATCCCACCCATTATGCATGTGGAAACCGCTGATCGTAACAGACAAAGAAAATGGGATGGGCACCCAGCACCAGAGCTGACAAGTTGTCCTGCCACAGAGCCTTCTGATGATGGGTATGTAAACTCGTCTCATATAAAACTAGAATCCAGGCCTACACCAACAAAGATTCTGTGTCTTGATCCTGCAGTGATTTTAGGCTGGAGGGATATTCAGTTTGTCCCTGTGGGGCCTTCATCAATTTTATCCTGGTATGTTATTATTCTGCTTGGTCCTGAGCCCTCTGTTAAGACTCTAAGATTCATGGGCACCCTTTTGGGTTAGGACGATTGTGCCAATGTGGCCTTGGATTTAGCCACTTAGTCCTGCTCGTCAGAAATGTGCTAAGCACTAGAAGGACGGGGCTGAATGTTTTTATTTTATTTTGTATTTTTATCCTCACTGCCCCCCCCATTCCATCTACCTCCCCTCTTCTTCCCCCCCCCCCCCCAAATGGTTTTAAATATGATGCATTTCCATCTCAGGTTCCTTATCACTATCATCAAACATTTAAGTCTATGAAGGCAGAAACCATCTCTCTGTCTTTTCACTATACTATTCCCAGTGCCTAGCATAGGGCCTAGCACTGGGAATAAGCATTTTTGTTGCCAGGGGGGGAGCTGCATGCGAGGTATTGGGGGGCAGTGGACGTGCAAGAGATATAAGCTCCAGATATTGTTTTCCGTGAGCTTATAATTTAACTGACCACAGACAGACGCATAAAAGTAGTCAGTACCCCATTATTTAATGATACCTGTCACATGAAGAAAGCTCCTTAGATTGGGCCATCAGAAGAAGCATCAGTGAAGATGAATTTTGATGGTACCTGACCTTAAACATACCAGCTAAAGAGAGGGCATCCAGCCCTCTAGGAGGAGAAAAGGGCATGGCCACGGGCAAGGTAGTTCGAGCCTGGAGGGCAAGGAGGAGTTCATTTCGGCCTTGGCAGGCAAGTCAAGTCTTAGAACAGGAAGAAAGAAGGCTACAAAGATAGCTTGAGGTTCACTGATGAAGGACATGGGAAGTCAAGTCCATCAGTTGGTTTTACCCTCAGAAAGAGAAAAGCCACTGCAGAACTCTGGTTCTTCCTTGAGAGAAAAAAAAAAAAAAAAAAAAAAAAAAAATGTCACGACAAGGGGGCATTTCAGAAAGATTAATCGTACTGGACATGAGGAATCAGTTGAGACTTGTAAGGAGTCATGGCTTCCCAAGGAAAAGCTCAATCTGCTGGCCTGGGAGTGGAATGAGGTGGAAAGGGTGAGGGCTGAGGACCTGGGCTGTAGGCCGCCCCCCACCACCTCCCTTCCTTCCCTCCCGCACCCTCCCTGGGGATGAACACTATTCTAAAGCCAACTCTGGCAAGTTATATCTGTCCGTCTGTCTGTACATTTGTATGTTTATATGTAAGTATTTTGTTTTCTAAATCTCAAGTCCAGTAACTTCGTCACTCCTGCTCCAGCCTATCTCTGAGTGAATTCTAAAAATCTCTGAAGGAGTGGTGTTGTGAAAACCTCATTTGCTGGAAGGCTCGGGGTTCCCATCTTAAGTCAGTTGCTTTCCGGGTTGGGTAACACTACTAACAACTTTTCTGTAGCTGCTCAGCTTATATCATGAGCTGTTTACTCCCTTCCCATCTTCCCATTTGCTCTCACAAATGACACATGGACACACATTGAACAGCAAATGCCTTTGCTGCAGAGAACTTAAGCTTCTTAAAGCATCTTAGTCCCTGTTTTTACTTAACCAAATACTTAACAGCAATAGGGTAAAAAATAAACATATAATTCTTTCAAAGTACTAGGCTACTGTGGGAATGGTATTATCAGTAGGATGAATGATAAAACTTTGGGTCAGATTTGCTGCTTTTTAAGATTTATAGAGTAAATTCAGAATATTAGATCCTGATACCAGAAATTGGCAAGTCTACTTGATAAACGAGGTTGCGCCCCGTTCATTTTCAATTGCCTTTATTATCAATAAAACCTGCCTTAGTACTTGAATAGAACTCAAACGGCTAAGGACACACAGACAACCTGAAAATTCACTTGTATACAACTATAACTATAGAGACTTTTAAACTCCTGGTGGATTGCCATTAAGACCTTAAGACCATGGACTATTAGTACCTATAATAATGTGCTAATTTTCGGTTGGACTAAAACCACACATCCCTGTTTCAAAAGTATATGTAACTGCAGAGCCTTTGAAAACAACAGTTCACATATGAGAGCCCAATGCAGAAGACTTAAACCAGCCTCCCTCCATGTTAAATGTGGTGTTTCCTCTTACTTGGTTGTGTAATGGTACAGATCTGCTCGTTCTGATGTTTGTTACAGTTTGAATGGAAAGCTTAGTAGGTCAGGGGTAACTTGGTTAAGTTAACTGGCTGCCCAGACCCCACAAGTCAGTGGTGCCTTATTTGGGCACTGCCTTCTCGTTGTAGTCCCTGTGTGCATGAAAATTCAGTTGCTAACACAGCAGCTGGTGATCAGCTTTGAGAACTTACTCATGCCAAACAAACTCCTAGAAGACAATTCCCACAGTTGGGTTGTGGTCTTACATTCTGTCCATGTAGGTACATCCACAAAGGACACCAGATCATAATCAGAATGTTGCTGACTAAGTGGAAAACGGGATCAAGGAGAGGCAAGTGGATGATCTGGATGGCCAGAGCCACAAGGTGCACAGGGTGTCTCAAGCATTCACTCCGTGAAAGGTGGCAGAATACTGTCAACGTTTCTCTCTTCGCCTACCTTTTTCTAGGTTTCATTTCTGATCAGCATTCCTCTGCTCACTTCAATCTTCCTTTACCAAGCTTGTCTTTGAGTTCAAAGTCTTCACTGATGCTTGGTCTATTGGCCATTTTTTGTCCTTCAAACTGCATCTAAGTATCTGTCCTGATGCCTGATGTTTTCTTTTTCATTTCCCCATTTAACTGTCACAGTTTGACTGTCTTACTTCCAAATTCTTTGGAGGCTCTATGTACAATATAAATATACATACACATACACACAAATACCAATTTTATACACACACACACACACACACACACACACACACATATTAAATACATTATCCAAAGACTTTATATGGACTGAGCATAATTTATATATTCATCAACCCAAGAAATGTAAGTAGCTCTTATCTGATGTTCGCTAAAGGTATCAGAATCATAAACCCTCATGCTATTGCTGGTCTAAATTTTTTTAACTTTTTCTTTCAGATTAAGAATGACCGAAAAGAAATCACAGCTTTGTACCAGGGCCAGTGTTTATACTCAAGTGCCTGATGGAGGATGGGGCTGGGCAGTAGCTGTGTCTTTTTTCTTCGTGGAAGTCTTCACCTTTGGTGTCATCAAGTCCTTTGGTGTCTTCTTTAATGACTTAATGGACAGTTTTGATGAATCTAATAGCAGGATCTCATGGATAATATCGATATGTGTGTTCATATTAACATTTACAGGTTAGTACAGCGCTCAGCTTAAACGTAACATAAGCACACGCCTCTTTTAATTTGCCTAACTGTGTAATGGACGGTATGCACTGTGTATGCAATGCATTTCCTCTATGATCTCTGGTACTTTCTAGCCTCAAATCATATGGTTTTCGGGGGTTGAGGATGTCAAGAGAAAGGGGAGCTGAAGAGAGAAAATAAAAGCCTATTTGCCAGCTTTGACTGCCTTTGATTTAAAGTGTATCTATTAAACACCTACTATATGCACATTCCTAGGACGCTGAGGACTGCAGTATCTCCTAGTTCTGTGGGGGATGGAGTCATTTTCTAAAGAAACAACATCAGAAGTACTTGGCATACTAGGCCCTGGTGTTACGAAAACATGCTTAGGTTGGAAACATGAAAATGTGGCTACATGAAAGACAGAAGCTATGCACATCATGATTCATCAGCCACTCTTGATTTTTCTGTCCCATCGCTATGCTTCATTTGGTGTGCATAACTGAGAATTCACTATGATTTTATATCAATTTTTGAAAGTCAAATGGAACGAAGCTAGAATTTGACCCTAAATGGGATTTTAAAAAAGAATCCAAAGCAGTGAGTATAGAAAAAAATCATTTACACAATCATAGGAAAGCCCATTTTCATCATAGAATGACATAAATTAAGTGCATATCTAATTTTCTAGGTGCTATGGTGAGTCAAAACCTTTTAAAAATATAGATATGAGTTTTACAGAATTACACAATTACTTTGGCTCTCTCTTTAAGGAGCCCGAAGAATATATTTAAACGAGTACTAAAATACAGCCAACCACTGAACAATGTGGGGGTTAAGGGTGCCAACCTCCTGATGCAGTCAAAAATCCATGTACAACTTTTGACTCCCCAAAAGCTTAACTACAATGTCATCCCTTGGTATTTATGGGAGATTGGTTCCAAGACACCAACAGATACAAAATCCATGGATGTTCAAGTCCCTTATATAAAATGTCATAGATCAATGCTCACAGCCAGCCCTCCACATCCATGGGCTCCCAACCACGCATCGAAAATACAGTTTTCCATCTGTGGATGCCTGAATCTGCAGGTGCAAAACCTGAGGATAAGGAGCATCGACTGTATCTGTATTTTTAAAAATTTGAGTATAAGTGGACCTGCCAAGTTCAAACCCACGTTGTTCAAGGGAAAACTGTAATTCCTGACTGACTTAAGTATCACTGCATAAAACTGTACTATATAGTGTATATCATCCAGTGTACATATAGTGTACATAAGTCTTGTACGTGTTCAAGACTTATGAGAAGAAATCTTATTAAAGCCAATTCTTACGTGTTATGCATTATCCATCATCTTTCCACGTTCGAGACTTTAAAGAACGAGTCTTAGGAACACTTACACCTCCAGGCATGAACATGTCACGTTATGCTCTTTTAATGCAGCTCCCCTCTCCACTGTCCTGAGCAACCGTTTTGGACACCGCCTGGTGGTGATGGCGGGAGGACTGCTCGTCACCACGGGAATGGTGGTGGCCTCCTTCGCTCGTGAGGTTTACCACATGTACATCGCGATTGGCATCATCTCTGGTAAGTGTTTCTCCTGGGCTCGAAAATTCTCCAGAGACTTTATTAGAAGGACAAGGAAGGAGAAGGAGGGGCTCAAACCCAAGTGTATTTCTCTCTCTCTTTCTCTACTTTAAAATGAATAGTGTCCTGGAGCTGTGCTTGTAAACTGGGCTGTATGGACTCCAGGGGATACTGGAATGTGTTCTCAATGCCCAAAATTGTATATCCGATTTTAATACTTAGCAATGAGGAAAGCAAAACTTCTCTTTCATGATAATTAGCTACCAAAATGCACCATCTCCACAAGACCTCAGTTTTTAAGCCAGTATTCCCAAATCTGGGTCCAAGGATCCTGAGCTATAGGGTGTGCTGTGTGCTGGACTTATTCTTAGAAGTCTGAGAAAACTGTTTGTCCTTTTAAAGGAATTCTTGTGTTACTGACAGACTGTGTGTATATTAATTTTGCACACTTTAAAATTTTTCATATATTTCTGCACATATCAAACTTGTTTATTTCCAAATAGAAGTGTTATATATAAAACATATATCCAACTCTAATCTGTCCACTGTGAATTACAGACATTGGAAAAAAATACAGGAAGCAAAAAAAAAAAAACAACAACAGTTTTTATCCTCCTAATATCCCAATACAGTGGTTGCAGCTTCTCCAGACCACTATTGAAACCCATTTTTCTTTGCTACAGCACCTTTTCCCAGAATGAATTACTGGGCTCCCCGCACTTATCATTTAAAACATAAACACAAAACTCCCAGATCTTCGAATGCACCTTTCTGATGTCAGTCAGTGCGTGGTTCTCACTGTTCTTTTTGACTTTCACAGGTTTGGGATACTGCTTTAGTTTTCTCCCAACTGTCACCATTCTATCTCAGTACTTTGACAAAAGGCGCTCTGTGGTCACTGCCGTTGCTTCTACAGGAGAATGTTTTGCTATATTTGCTTTTGCTCCAGGTAGGTGAACCATCACAGTCTATGCACTAATGTGGAACTGGGGAAGCCACTCCTATTCTTGCTGCACTAACTCGCCCACAGTCGGCTACTGGATGACTGTGACTGTGTGCAGTGGATACATTGCCTGTTTCCTTGTTTTCTCCGGCATATTTGGGGTGTAGCCTCCGTAACCCCCATGTAGAAATTCAAATATTTTATTCCTAGTCTGACATGACACAAATACGAAGATACATGGCACGAATTCAGTGTAAAGCTTGAAACAGCCATTCCAAAATAAATAATTTAATGATTTGGGATTTTGCATACTATCATTTCTCTCCTTTGTCAGAGAGCCAATATTCAATGTGCATTTAAATTGTGCTCATAATGTCGGTGTCGTTGTGTCCTGTGTGTGAGTCATCTCACAATGAAATTTTTATCTCTAGTATAATTCTCTAACTTAATTTGTGAGTTACATAACATGTAGTACATAGATATCCTTGGACACCCATTTTCATTTCTTACGCTGCCATTTTTGATGAATGTGTCAGTGGATTATACTTTGTCCAAAGGAGATACATGTAGCAGTATTTAGGAGTGACATGTCATAATATCTGAAGGTTTTCTGACAGTACAGAAAAATGTATTGGTGCATATAAACAGAAAGATCCAGCAGAGAGACAGGGGAAATGTTAATTGTTGAATTTAGGTGAAGTACAGGCAGGCATGTGGAGTCATTCTTTTCAGTTTTCTGTTGGTTTCCAATTTTTCGGAACCGAATGTTAAGGGGAGAATCAGTGGTCTGAGTGCCCAAAGGTTAGAAAATGCATCTTGATCAGTTGGGTCCCTACAACTAGGCATATCTCTGGCACCTAAAAGGACTCAAGAAAAATTAGAAAAAAAGAAAGACCCATTATTGCCAGATGAGTGTAAAGCACTCTGAAATACCCAAGCCTAAAATATTTTGCAATTCTAGCTTTTCCATATTAATGAGGGGAAACGAGGTGTGAGCAGAGTATATGCTACAAAAGCAAGTGGACCCCCCGACCCCGACCAAGAATGTGGGGCTGTCTCGTGAAGCCTGTCTTCTGAGTAACCAAGTTACCATGTCTCTCATACCTGACTGTCAGTGCTCCAGGAATTAGATATAGTAAAATCAAGTTCTATGGAAAATCAATGCACCTTTTGCGATGATTGCGAAGATACTTTAAGACCTTGTGGGGCCTGCATTATCCTCTTCTCGCTGTGGAGCATCACGATCCCTTTGGCCATCCCCGCAAGGCCCCGTTCTGGTGTCTAGCCCATCCCTCCAGTCTGTCTCTGGTCCGCAGCCTAGATCCCAAGCGACTGACAGGAAGGAGGATGAGTCGGGGGGTTAAGGACATTCCACAAAGCAGAAACTAGAGAACTGGATCATTTCATTCTGGGATAATCACTGAACCTTTGAGTCTTAGTTTATTTTGTACTTAACCCATTACTACTAAAGACTGACTGTATAACGCTCTACCTCAGGTCGAGAATCCCATTTTTAAAAGGCCAGATAGTAAATATTTTAGGCTTCGTGACTGTAAGTCTCTGTCACAACTACTCAGAAGGTGGTTCAGCACAGAAGCAGCCGTAGATACCTCAGTGAATGCACGCGGCTCTGTTCTAGTCAAGCTTTATTAGCAAAAACAGGCAACGGATTGGATTTGGCCTGCAGGCTGCTGTTTGCCAAACCTTGAAGTAGCTCAAAAATTTATGTCACTTCTTGTGCCTCTACTTGGAAAAATAAACCCTCCAGAGCTCTTTGGAGACCTGGGATGAAAACTTTTGTTTCGTCTATAATAATCATTATGCACATTTTCTCCTTATTTCTCCCACAAGCACCAAAACCTAGAATAAAGGATAGTACAGGGTGACTGCATTCACACTGACGAGCCGATTTTTTAAAAAATTCGTACTAAATCTAAGTCCCCAGTTCTACTCAATATTTTCTCCCGGGTCTTGTCTCCATCTCTGATCTTACGTGTTATGTCTCCCCCTCTCCTGTCTATCCAAGCGTTCACAGCCCTGAAGGAGAACATTGGCTGGAGGTACAGTCTCCTCCTCGTGGGCCTACTACAGTTAAACATCGTCATCTGTGGGGCATTGCTGAGACCAATTATAATCAGAGGACCCGGGTCACCGAAAATAACTAGACAGGAAAATCCGAAAGAAGTACAGTATATACTTGAAAATGAGAAAACGCGGACCTCGATAGACTCCATTGACTCAGGAGTAGAACTAACTACCTCACCTAAAAATGTGCCTAGTCAGGGTAACGTGGAGCTGGAGCCAAAGGCCGACGTGCAGCAACAGGTCCAGGAGACCAGCTCCAAGCAAAAGGATGGGAAAGTCCCATTATTGGACTTCTCGATCTTGAAAGAGAAAAGCTTCATTTGCTATGCACTATTTGGTCTCTTTGCCACATTGGGATTCTTTGCACCTTCCTTATACATCATTCCCTTGGGCGTCAGTCTGGGCATTGAAGAGGACCAAGCTGCTTTTTTATTATCTACAATGGCAATTGCTGAAGTTTTCGGAAGAATCGGAGCTGGTTTGGTCTTCAACAGACAGCCCATTCGTAAGATCTACATTGAGCTCATCTGCGTTACGTTACTGACCGTGTCTCTGTTTGCCTTTACTTTTGCTACTGAATTCTGGGGTCTGATGTCCTGTAGCATATTTTTCGGTGTTATGGTTGGAACAGTATGCGGTACCCACATTCCGCTGCTTGCTGAAGATGATGTCGTGGGAATTGAGAAGATGTCCTCTGCTGCTGGAGTCTACGTCTTCATTCAGAGCATAGCAGCCCTGGCTGGACCTCCCCTCGCAGGTAATTTAAATACATAAAATCCTGTCAATTATCCCCTCCGCACCCACTTTTTAAATTTAGAGTTGGACACGTGCGACATCTGTAGCATTTCTGGACCTGAACCATATTAGTTAAGATGACACTGTTTAGGGCCAAAATGTTAAGGAAGACTGGGGATAGCTTTGCAGGATGTCAATGGAGCTCATATTATCAAGGAGGCATTGTAATTTAGATTATATCATTCATAATGTTTACTATTCCTTCATTAATAGTGCTAGCTTCCTGTTCGAGTCTAATAAAAATATTTATCGATTTTTACATTTAATTAGAGAGCTGGCAGAATTACAGCTCTCTTGATTTAAATACGAGGAAATCAGAAGTCAAAGAATGTAAGCCGGTAGTCATATGATCAATCGGTGACTAGTCAGAACAGAACCTGTGTCTGCAGTCCGAGCTGCCCAGGCTTTTCCTACCATCTTGCCTAGTAAGTGGTAGAGCGGGTCCCATGGATTAATGACGTCATTACCCTCTGACTTTGGAACTACAGAACTCAGGGACTTCTGTAAGTCACCTTCCCTTCTTAGGAAGGGTGTTAGGGAACTGAGCACAGAGCAGCACTCTGAGTTTCCTCAGTTGATGACTACAGAATATTTCCTTGTAGCAAGGGCATGGGCATGTTTCATATCTTAGACCTGAAACAGGTCCCTACAGTTACTGTGACTAGAAATCTTACCCCGTGTTAAAAGACACCTGAAATGAACTTGAGTGAAAATAATAGAGATCTTTCCTCTCTCAAAAATATTACCTTTTCAAAGAAGCATGCACCCAATTGTCCCCTGATTTAGAGTCTCTCTTGGGACACATGAGCCCATGAAGACATTTTAGTGACAATTTTCTCGGTGCGAACAGCATGTTGTATGTCTGACTTATCTCTTCTCCCCGGTCTAGAAAAGATTCTGAGCTTCAACACTCTTTTTTCTTTAGAGAAACAAGATAAGACAAAGAAGACAAAGAAACTGAGAAGCTTCTGAGTTTGAGGGGCGCCTGGGTGAGAAGGGTGTGTGTCCATGCTGCTAACAGATGTGAATGCTTTCTCCCAGGTCTGCTGGTGGACCACAGTAAGATATACAGCAGAGCCTTCTACTCCTGCGCAGCTGGTATGTCTTTGGCCGCAGTGTGCCTCGCACTTGTGAGACCGTGTAAAAAGGGACTGTGCCAGCAGCAGCATCACGCAGATGAAGCAAAGGCAGAGAGTTACCGTGGGAGAGCTTTACAAGACATACCTGAAGACTTTCTTGAAATGGACCTTGGGAAAAATGAGAATAAAGTTCCTGTGAAAATGGAGTCAGTATGACAGGCTTTCATGTAACATCGGCCACCGTGTTGGCTGGTTTGTGGGGGATGGTGGGCGACAGGGGACATAGTGGTCTAGGGGGGCTAACTACTCTACCCACTTTGAAAAAGACATTTTAAAGGGAATGCATATGTGAACACTGCTACCAACATCTTTTTATTTTAAGTTTTCTGTTTCGCTTTTTTTTTTTTTTAAGCCAAAACAACTGCTCTTCCATACATCAATCTGGCTGTATTCAGTAGCGATACAAAAATACATAGAAGGACTGTGGTTCACATTCTAATTTGAAAATAGTGATGTGACTTGGCAAAGTGGTTTTAAGAGCTCTCACATGTGATAACCTACTACCTTGTAAAGCAACCTCTAGCCCAAGTCATTGAATATAACTGACCGTTCAAAAAAAAAAAAAATCTTAAGTCACTTTTAAAATTTCTCATTTTCAGAAATATGTTGAAATTGTTCAAAACCCTTTGAATAATATGAGGTTTCCATTATAAAATTATAGTCTCTTAATTTTCCAAGTATTCAATGGAAATGAAGTTCATTTTAAGACCAAACATTTTTCTAAGAAGTGGAAATTTACATATATATATACATATGTGTGTGTGTATATATATGTGTGTGTGTATATATACACATATACGTATATGTATACATACATATATGTGTGTGTATATACATACATATATATATACACACACACATATATATATATACTTGAAACTCATGAATGTGAAGATTCCAACTCCTTTTTATGGCCAGTCATTACCAGAATATTTCATACAGAATTTACAGAATGGCATTCAAAAATGTGTTTCCTGTTGCTTTTAATTATTCAAAAAGATGTGATTGTAGTGTCTTTAATTTAAACCACTATTTATTATTAAGTTATTCTTGGAATATTAGTGTAATCAAAAGAAATATAATCTTGGACATAAGCAGCATTTTTACCTCCTTTCTGCAACCCTTCAATGCCTGCCTCAGAGAATACTTCTTGTAAAGTTCTTCTTATACAAGGCCAAGTTGTAATGATTCTTCAGTCTGATTAAAGACAACATGTGCTACTTACAGGGGGGAAAAAATAATGAAGAGAAAATTGCCTTAGCATTTTAAAAGAATCTGATTTGTCCCCTAAGAATACTTGAAGATCTTCTTGGATCAGAATTATATTTCGTTGAACTGTTTAGCGTTTCTGCATTTCACATGGGCAGCGGGACATTCATTTTACCATCACGAGTTACAAGTTACAATTTACATCTTCAATAAACTTTGACTGTTCTAAGTTGCCAGAGTTTTCAGGTTAACTGTCATTGTTTTTTTTAGAGTTACACTACATATATAGTATTTCTCATTTTAGCAATTTTCTGTAAAGAGGGCAAGTGTGAGGATCACAGGTGGGCTACTTCTACGTACTGAATCTCACTCCACGGATGATGGTCACTGCTCACTGCTTCGTCCTTATTCCTCTTTACTGTTAATTTATGACAACTCAGGGGGAAACAATTAGCAAGCCTAGTTTGGTTAAAGGCACACAAAGCTTGAATATTTCTCTGCACTGAAATGAAAGTGGCATAGTTCAACACCACCTGCTATACTCTGTATAGCATTTCATCAGCCATAGAAATAGGACAATCTGTAAACCTTTGGGGAGGGTGGGACAGGAAATGACAGTGTGCATCGAAAAAAGACACCTGAAACAAGGTGGATGTAGCAGATCTCTGTCACTGCTTGAGCTTGTGGCAGCTTTGCAGACTTAATGACTTCAGCACTTTACGAAACTTTTACTATGAATGTTCGATACACTTTAATTTATAGCTGATTTCTGAGCGATCTGCTTGCTCTATGTCCATTTTGTTAACTGCATGAAAAAAATGTATGCCGATTTCAGTAAGTCAATAATCAAGGTTTTAAATGTTTGGAAGAAAATTAAAACAGGATTGCTGATTTGTTCTGTACGAGGGACATTCTGGTACTTCTAGATTTGCAATAAATGTATAGCTTTTTTATTTAAAGAGACTGGTTAGTGTTTTTATTGACACATCAGCATTCATTATTTGATCCAATTAGAGTTACAAATACAACTCATTCTATGATCACCATTGTATGAGCTACATGAACTAGAAGGAGAAACGGGGTCTCGAAATTCCTTTACAACATGTGTTTGTTATTAGCACCTGGAAGACCTCTCAACCCATATTCATTTCTCTGAAAATGTTGAGAATTTAAAATCGATTTAAAATATATATTAATCTTTTAGCTCTACTATCGACAAACATTTCTAAGAACTATTTTTTGAACTTAATCATTTCATCAATGAAAAAATATCTGAAAGAAATGATATCACAGTAGCCACAGAGTAATAGCTAAGCCTATCAAAAGTAATAAATGAGAACAGTTCAGACTGTCTATATTCAGCTACACACTAGTCCTAAAAAATGTTCTGCCCTCTAAGTAAGAGCACAGACTGCATGCCAGGACTGGGGAAACTTCCTGTAGAGGTTCAGGTAGTAAATATTTAAGGCTCTGCGGGCCACATGGGCTCCGTCACAAGTACTCAACTCTGCTGAAGTAGTGGAAAAGCAGCCACAGACAATGTGTAAAGAAATGATCCTGGCCGGTTCAATAAATGTTTATTTATGGCCACTGAAATTTGAATTTCATAAAATTTTCACAC
>NW_011888924.1:272152-311556 GCF_000151845.1 Pteropus vampyrus
TAATTTATGACAACTCAGGGGGAAACAATTAGCAAGCCTAGTTTGGTTAAAGGCACACAAAGCTTGAATATTTCTCTGCACTGAAATGAAAGTGGCATAGTTCAACACCACCTGCTATACTCTGTATAGCATTTCATCAGCCATAGAAATAGGACAATCTGTAAACCTTTGGGGAGGGTGGGACAGGAAATGACAGTGTGCATCGAAAAAAGACACCTGAAACAAGGTGGATGTAGCAGATCTCTGTCACTGCTTGAGCTTGTGGCAGCTTTGCAGACTTAATGACTTCAGCACTTTACGAAACTTTTACTATGAATGTTCGATACACTTTAATTTATAGCTGATTTCTGAGCGATCTGCTTGCTCTATGTCCATTTTGTTAACTGCATGAAAAAAATGTATGCCGATTTCAGTAAGTCAATAATCAAGGTTTTAAATGTTTGGAAGAAAATTAAAACAGGATTGCTGATTTGTTCTGTACGAGGGACATTCTGGTACTTCTAGATTTGCAATAAATGTATAGCTTTTTTATTTAAAGAGACTGGTTAGTGTTTTTATTGACACATCAGCATTCATTATTTGATCCAATTAGAGTTACAAATACAACTCATTCTATGATCACCATTGTATGAGCTACATGAACTAGAAGGAGAAACGGGGTCTCGAAATTCCTTTACAACATGTGTTTGTTATTAGCACCTGGAAGACCTCTCAACCCATATTCATTTCTCTGAAAATGTTGAGAATTTAAAATCGATTTAAAATATATATTAATCTTTTAGCTCTACTATCGACAAACATTTCTAAGAACTATTTTTTGAACTTAATCATTTCATCAATGAAAAAATATCTGAAAGAAATGATATCACAGTAGCCACAGAGTAATAGCTAAGCCTATCAAAAGTAATAAATGAGAACAGTTCAGACTGTCTATATTCAGCTACACACTAGTCCTAAAAAATGTTCTGCCCTCTAAGTAAGAGCACAGACTGCATGCCAGGACTGGGGAAACTTCCTGTAGAGGTTCAGGTAGTAAATATTTAAGGCTCTGCGGGCCACATGGGCTCCGTCACAAGTACTCAACTCTGCTGAAGTAGTGGAAAAGCAGCCACAGACAATGTGTAAAGAAATGATCCTGGCCGGTTCAATAAATGTTTATTTATGGCCACTGAAATTTGAATTTCATAAAATTTTCACACATCATGAAAAACTGATTCTTTTCAACCATGGAAAAAGGTAAAAACTAGTAGTAGGTTGCAGGCAATAAAGAACAACTAGGCAATGGGACTGGGTTTGGCCTGTGGACTGTAGCTTCTGGCCCCTCTGCTCTGCGTATCTATGGAACTAGAATGGACAGGTGCCAGCAGTGGCACAACCCTAAGCTAAACAGCCCTGAGCAGTAAGAAGGATCATTGTGGTCAAAGTGATTCTTGGATCACAGGTGCCAAAGATAGGAAAGATCAAACAGCTGAGAGCACATTAATTACCAGTTTTCATTTCCTGTAACTAAAGAGTCTTCTTTAACCTTAATGACTAATAAGGTTTGAGTAGAAATGTAGACAGTTTCCCTCCCAAAACATAAATTTCCTCCAGTTCCAAAAATGAATTAAAATCATGTGCTCTTTAAGACAAATGCAACCTTCACTGTTACAATGTTTCCAAAGCATTATAGTTCTCAATTAGATACTCCAATGGTATATAATGTAGCCCTTGTGCATCTATTTGCATTTCTTTTAGCTTAATCCATGATGATTAGATAGAGAAAGGATTCTAAATCATGGTTCCCATGGCCCAGATTACCAGTGAAGTCACCAAGAGGTATTTATTACACTTAGATTTCTGTACTCCTTTTCAAACATTCTAAAACTCATGAAGAAATTACAAGTCCTTATTTTTAAAAGTTTCCACATATAGGGCTCACTAATAGGGACCTAGAATTTAGAAGCCATAGCCTTTAAATTTGTAAGTGGTTACAAACATTACTTTCAATGACCAATTAAAGACAATTCAGGCATGTTATATGGTACAAGGTCACTCCCATAACTATACATGGCATTGAGAACAGAGACCCTGTCCTTGTCTTCAGCTTTGTTTGTTATACAGAGGCTAATATAAGCCAGGACCACAAGCTCCAGCAGGTGTGCCAGCCACTGCCTTATAAGTAAGGAACGTAGCGGCCCCTGGTGTCCTGTTTCTGTAATGACTCCATCGGCCTGCCAAACGAGAAAAGTGACAAGTTCAAGAACTTGCAACTTCTCTTTTCAGGTGAAAAAAAAACCTCTCACATCCAAATCAAAATTACGTCATTGACTATGGATATCCGAAGAGGAAATTGTACAGCAAAATGGATATCCCAGAACCCTTTATCTATAACGGTCTGTTAAATAGAGCCCACCAGAGATTGTTGTTTTCACCAAAGATTATCGAGAGAATCTAATACAAACTGTGGCCATGCAGTTATATTATTTACGTACCTTTCCAGCAACTCAAGAAATGAACAAGCACACAAACTATCCTAGCAACTGACTCCCCTAGAATTTGACCAAAATCTTAAGAACCTTCTCTACACTCACGACCTTCATTCTACACCAGACTTTTCCACCAAGCTCTGTACTTATACAGGCCCACGTGACAGTAGATGACTGCCAACCAGGCGTTTCCAACTTAAGAAGTCCTCAGCAGAACTCCTGACCCTCCTCTCCAAACCTGCTCCTCCACAAACCCTCATGGGCTCCACTTCCTAAATGTGTCCAGAACCTGACTGCTCTGGCCAAACTACCAGCACCCTGATCCGAACCGATGTCGTCTGAGCCGGATTTCTGTAATAATCTCCGATCTGCTTGACTGCTCCCACTCTTGCTACTCACCCACCCACCCGCCGCACCCTGGCCTTCGTTTCCCGTGTCGAAGCCTTACGACATCTGTTCAAGGCCCAAGTCGGACACGGTCCCATTTGAGCCTAATCCTTGACAATGGGCTCTTCGTGGAAGGCCGGACGCTATCGCTCTCCGCTCGCACTGGCCGCGCCAGCTGCACTGGCCTCCGCGTTGCTCTTTGAAATCACGAACCTCGGGCCTTGGCTTTTGTCCTTCCCTTTGCCTGGCACGCCTGTCCCTTGCTGTGGATGCGGCGTTGTGACACTTCGATTTGGTCCCCTCCAATGTGTCCCCCCTGAGGAGGCATTCCTGACTATCCTATCCAAAATGGCACTGTCTCTATCCCTTCACTCTGACGCTGTTATAAAAGGATCTGTCTACTGATTTATTATCTGTATATCAGGGTGCGAGTATTTTGTTCCTGCTACATGTTCAAGGTTTTCAGCAGAGCTTGGCACATGGTAGGTGATGCTCCAAAATACTGTTGAATGAATAAATGAATGGGTTCTTCCTTTTCCACTGAGTTTTTCAAGAGAAAAATGTTGGTATCTCTTCACATTTATAGCTCAAGAGCGTCTGGTGCTGCTATGAAGCATTTGGACCACCGTAGCGGATACAGAAAGCATGGTGCTCAAAGCCTACTGGTCCCACATCGGAGATGGGTCTCAAAGGGCCCAGAGATAATGTCTTCTATACGGAAGTCAGGTGTGAGGAAGGTAACAGATCCATCAGAGACTAAACAGTGGGAAGAAATGACCACTAGGGTGGATATGCAAATGAGGGCTTTGAGGCTTTGAGTTTTAACATATTTCTGGAGCAGATTTTAACTTAACCTATGCCCAGTAGACATTTTTTTCATGATCCTTTTTTGAAAATGCCTCAACTGGTAGCAAGCGCTTTTCTGGATACCGAAACTCTTTTTTTTTTTTGGTGCTAAAGGAAAGTACTCTGATTGCTATAACTTTGAGTAACCCCAGATGACCCCACTTGAATAGAAATAGGTTGAAAAAGTTTATAATGTTATAATCCCTTCTATAAACAATCTGAAAAGAACTGTTTAGGTTTGTGGTATTTTACTTCTTATGAAGTCAGGCAGCACAGTGAAAGCAAAGCAGAATGGAAATTAGGGACACTTGAGATCTGGTCCCCTTTCTGTCACTACACACCTTACTTAGCTATTGCAGGCTTGTTTCCTCATCTGTGAAATGGGCTCAGCAATACCCATATCATTAACACTTCACAGTTCTGCTTTCCAAAAATAGAAATGCATTTAAAGGAAATACCAGCAGGCCCTTGGCAATGAGAGGCTACAAAAACAATCTGACACAGAGAACAGCAAGTATCAAGCCCTAACCAATGCTGACTCCAGAGGCCCCACAGTGTTCAAAACCTTTCAGACTGAATATCAACACACCGTACTGTCAGGAGCCCCGCATGACCTTTTCTTCTAAAAAGTTTTCTCTCCTATTAACTTCATAGGTACGTCTTTCCATGTAGACTAGAAATTGGTACTAACCTAGAGCTGGGGCTGTCCAGTGCAGCAGCCATGAGCTACCTGGAGCTGCTGAGCACTTGAAATGGGCCCAGTTGGAACTGAAGTGTGCTGTATATGTGAACATGCCGGAATTTGCTGACTTAGTACATAAATAGAAAGTAAAATGGTTCAATAATTTTTATATTACATGTCGAAATGATATTTTGGACGTCTTAAATAAAATATATGATTGAAATTAATTTCGCCTGCTTCCTTTTGCATTTGCCAATGTGACTAGAAAAGTTTAAATAACATATGTGATTCATATTATATTTGTATCAGACAGTGCTACTCTAGGTTATCGATCAGAACAGAGGATGTGACTGAAATTCACACTCTTTGAGGAAGCACTTTTTAAATGCTCTACCAAGAACTGATTCCACTTACGGCTCTGCTGCAAGGCCAGACGCATTTTCCAGGCCTCGCCTGGGGCGCAGCCCACGTGAGCACCAGCAGGTGGGTGAGGTCGGGTGCTCCCCCCTCCGAGGTCTTGCGGTTCCAGCGCCCTGAGAGGCTGAGTCTCAAGCCTGCGCTCTGGTGGCGCCGGCGAGACGTCTCCTGAACAGAAGCAGGGGCGCACTGGGGTGCTGGCTCACAGCTGCCATTCCAGGCGCCCGGTCTCGGCTCCGGCTTAGCTCTGGACACCTATGCGGCTTCCTGCAGGGGAAGGGCCAGCACGCAGGGCGGGCCGAAGGTCCCGCCGCCTACTGCTACAGTTTTAGGAGCTTGCTCCCAAAAGAGAACCCAAAGGGTTAGAAATTTAACAGTACTCATATCAGGGGAATTTGCGCTTCTAAGAACAAGCTGGACAACAACCGAAGTAGAATCCCGGCCACTTCCTTCTGTTTAACCCTCCCCATTAAACGTCTTGGCGGACTGAAATGTCAACGCTTAATCCTTCCCTTGACCTGAGTATTACTAATTCCAAACGCCCCAACGTGAACAGCATTTCTGATTCACTTATTTCTAGAATAGTGTTTAGTCAGTGGAAAATTAATTCTCCACTTACAAAAATATCTTGTTCATTCAGCATTTGCAGAGCAAAATCTGCATGAATTTGTTTGTTACTGAGTGGAAATAAATTTTTAAAACTACAAAGATTTACCTATAGGACACGAAATTTATTTGCTGTAAACGGATTGTATTTTTAAACAACCCTAAGAAATTGCCCAAAAGAACATACAACCCAATAATTAGTTATACACAACACTTAAGTGATGATTTTGAATAAATGCCTGTTACAAAACCTTGTTTGTCCAATTTTTAACAAGACTGAAGAATTTAATAGATCTTTCTCCTGATTTCACAGTGCAGACTAGTACAAATGAGCATTACATCTTGTCCAAATAATTGTAACTCCCAGTTTACGCACCTCACAGAATGAGTTGTTTGTAAGTACAGGCATATCTCAGAGATCCAGAGGGTTCTGTTCCAGACCACAGCGATAAAGGGAAATTTTACAATTAATCGACACAAATTTTTTTGGTTTCTCAGTGCATGTAAAAGGTACGTTTACACTATACTATACTATAGTCTATTATAAAGTGTGCAATAGCATTATGTCTAAAAAACAATGCACATACCTTAATTTAAAAATACTTTATTACTAAAAATGTTAACTATCATCAAAACCTATTGAAAAAATGACACCAATACACTTATTCGATACAGGTTGCCACAAAACTTCAATTAATGAAAAACAAAATATCTGGAAAGCACAATAAAGAAAATTGCAGTAACACTGAACTACAGGGCTAAAATGTGCTTACCTTGTAGGAAAATGAAAAACAAAATTGAGAATAACCAAAAATACATTATTTGGAGAAAATATATTATTCGGGGTAATAAAAGCCGTAAGTTTTATGAGCCATTGGGTTCTCAGTAATAAATTAGCAAGTGTTCACTCTCCATTTGGTTTTACTGGCAAACCACCATTTTCTAATTTTCGAAATGACTCAGATTTAATCAAGTAGGGGAGTGAATGTAAGGGAATCCATTGATTTGGTTATAAAATGTGGTTTAAATCATACTGCATAACAGGAAAAGAATTAAGGTTTTTATTTTATTATTAATTTTTTTAAGAATTAAATTTTCAAAGTTAAAAATAACAATTACCTTTAAGTTTCACCCTCAAGGTTAAGATGGGAAAGGGGGAAATGCTCTCTGCTCACGTCACTCAGTAATCTAGCAGAGGTGGTTTGTTGCATCTGAGGTTTTCAACCTGTTCCCCACCATGGAAATGCAGCTGATGTTCACAGCCGGATGGGAATCATGGGCATTCTTAACACACTGACAGGTAAGCCCATCACACTGTCTCCCCTTCTCAAGCAAACACTTACTGCAAAGTGAGAGACATTATTGTAGGAATAAACCCAACAGCTGCTCTAATCCCATAGGAAAAGTGCGACACTCAAACATAAGGACCATTATAACAAATTGTAAGAATTCCAAATGACTATATGGGTTAAAGCTGATAATTGCAATGTACACTCTCCCTCCCCCTCACCGCTGTTATAGTATTAGTACTACTCCTATTTTCACTTGTAAATATTCTAGAGACAGTCACATTTAAAGCTGCTAAAAATCAACACACGCTGTTGCTTCTTTCAGGGAGAAGCTGACAAGAAGCAGAGAAACAAGAGGTCAGGCAGGCCAGAGGGCAGAGAAAGTTCACAGAAAAGAAGGGATGTGAATGGAGAAGGTGACCTTGCTGGGTCTAACAGAGAGGGGGCACCTCTCTCTAAAAATTGAAGCAGAAATCACCCCTTGGAAATTAGGTTCCTTGAAAATCCTTTCTTGAGATATATACAGCTATGTTTACACTGTTTATTTACTTACTAGTTACTGCTAATCCTAGCTCTCTTAGGAGACATACACATATTTGAAGAATGGAAATGATGTGCTAGCTGCCACAGACCAGGCTACTAAGACAGAAGTAAAGGAGTTGAGAATTCTTATCATTCAAAATGAGCCTCATTAAAGTTTGGGTACTTTAAAGGTGCTTCTGTTACTTTGATACAGGGCAGAATCAGTAAAGTTTATCCCAGTGAAGTCCTCTACCCAAAGGAAAGCATAATGTGCAAGTCTTTATTTAATTATTCCTATTTGAAGTTCTTATTTTTGGACAACAGCAAGGCATTTTATTATCCACTCTCTCCACTCTTTAAAGGCTTCCACAGGTTTTGGCAAATTGACATTATCCTCACGACTATGTTTCGGAGTGACTCCAGGTGTGTCAGCAGATTCATCATCAATCCACTTCACCAGCGCCTTGAAAACCAGAACACAGATTCATATTTTCACAAAGCACAGCAAAAATAGTTTTAAGCAAGAGAATACATTGGCTTCTAAATCAGCTTATCTAAGTCAGTGACTTACATTATCCCATGAAGATGTTCCATTTGATAAAGATGCTCATGAACATGAAAAAACAGTGATGACAAACTGAGACATGTACCTGTTAGGTTCGCCGAAGGAGGCACGCACAAGGCCGAAGGGATTAAGCAAGGTTTACTGTAGCAGAGTGACAGCTAGGCTGAGCCGAAGATGGCGTCAGCTCTGAATGTGAGGGGACCTGAAACTTATATGGGGCTTGAGGCCGGCATTTTTGATGGAAATATCTCGGGCAGGTAAATTGGCAAGGAAGAGAGGAAAGTGCAGTGAAACGGGGGGTGAGCATGTAGTGCTGCCAACCCAGACGTTGCAAGGTCTGGTTTCCACACAAAAGGTGAGGAGTGTGGCTCCTACAGGACAGGGCAAGGGATAGGGCCCTCCAGGACCTAACAATACCAAAAGTATGTAAATTATGCTTACCAATTACAGTCAGGAGTACGCAGAGCAGAAAAGATGAAAAATACACTAATCCTCACAGTTTCTTAGGGTGAGAGGATAATTTTTTCTCAACTTGCTAAATGTTCCACGGGGAGTTTTTAATTTGATGTGAACATGTACACATATGTAAGAGCACACACAGTTGAGAGTAGACACATTATGTGAAGATACACGTGTAGACATGTATTGCAGTCACCTGGATGAGGAGCTGTACCCATTAAGTTACCTGATGTATACCAATACGTTTGTGGTCATGTGTGGACACATGTACATTCACACACATACTGAGATTACATACTTTCTTCTCTTCCCTCTTAAAATAATCTTTTCCTCCTAATGAATATCATACCTCTGTCCCATGTATGGAAAGATAAATCACCTCTACATATTTTGATCATTTTTCAAAATCAACTTTGCCACATGTATTATTTATTCTGCTCTGCACAGTCAGGCTCTCTTGCCCTAAATGAGTGGCAAATACAGAAACCTCGTCCACTGTTTTTCATTGAACTACAAGTGTAAGGCACTCAGATGCAAATCAGAGTTTTTAAGGAGGCTATTTCTTTGCATGTTTTTTTGAAACCACAGCTTCCTGCTTATCTTTGCACTAATTTCCTCTGATAAATGACAACTCCAGAGAAGGGCCTAACAGAAAATCGTAGTTTGCTACTTATATTATCACTTCCCCGCTTTTTTTGACACCCCCCCCCCCACCCCACCCCCCACACAACCATTTACTTTGTATCTTTCTACAATCTTGAAGCCAATAGCACACTGCAACTTGCGTAAACAGATAGGGCACAGATTTAGGGGGCGCCGGTCAGCTTCTTCCAAGTGGTTGGAGCCTTGCATTAGGCAAGCAAGCCACTGGCAGTGCCGGACTCCAAATATGTGTCCAATCTCGTGGGTTAAAGTCTGCAAGACATTCACATTGAGGCTTTAGAGCACCACCATCATCAACAATGAGTTACACATCCTTTTTCTTGCTTTACAAGAAACAAATTTACAGGAATCTAATCAGACTTAATCCCTCATTTCCTTAAAGGTCTCACTACCTTCCTCACTATACTTAACTGCTTAATTACCCCAGGGTTTCTCAACCTTGACACCACTATACTTTCGGTGGGATCATAGATCACTCTTCATGGGAAGGATGCTGTCCTATGCCCTGTAGGATGCTTAGCAACATCCCTGGCCTCTACCTACGAGATGCCAGTTGCATCCCCTCCCCAATTGTGACAACCAGAGATGTCTCCTGACTTGTTCCCTGGGAGGTAGGTAAAACTGTTGCCGGTTGAGAGCCAGTGCTCTAGACCAGTGGAGTCTGTGTTACCATTCAGATTCTGGGGCCCTTCTCCCAGAGATGCTGTCAGTAGGTCTGGGAGGATGGGCTTGACCTGCATGTTAACAAGCATATCAGATGATGCTGATACAGGGAATGTACACTAAAACACTGTTCCATGAGGTGTAGTTCTCAAACCCCAGCAAACAGTACCGCTGAAAGCAGAAAAGCCTACGTCCCTGGCTATGGAAAATGAGGAGATGGGATTTCCAAGGAGCAGTAGTAGGGGAGACATCTGGAACTGTCAGCAGAACTAACTGCAGTAGAAGGTAGCCTGGAGCCCAAGAGAAAGGCCAGAGAGTAGAGTCCCCAGCCCCCAGCAAGACAGCTTCATTTCATGACCACAGCAGTCTGAAAGTGTAGGTTACCTACTCACACCAGAATTCTGGAATTAAAACTAATGGTGACGATATGAGTACAGCTAAAGCTGCATGTAACTAACAGGACAAAAATCTAGCATAGGTGCTGTAAATTTCAATATTAAGGTATCCATTTAAATTGTTTATTGATCATTTCAGCCAAGCAACAGCCACCAAAAGCATACAAATGATACAAACTCATTAATAATATTACCTTCAGGACTAGTGATGTACAATTTAGGGAATTAGAATCTCTTTAAAAAAAATACTCCTATAGGATTTTTAAACAACTCACCTTACAGGACCGAAGCAGCAAAACACTAGTCACTTCAGGAGTGTAATAGTTATCAAAAATGGAATAGTCACTTGAAGATTTTTTCTGCAACGTCTTCACTTTGCCTTTATAGTGTGAGCTGTAAAAATCATTGCCATACCTGGCAAAGCTGAATATCCCCACACCTACAAAGAAAAGACAAGCAACAACTCAAGAAAGCAAGATTCCTGAAGGAAAGACCAAAATAGAGTTGAAAAACAAGTAGCAAGATTTTCATTTATGCTAATTACATTTCAAATGTCCTTAATTTAATTCGCCTTGCTACTGAATTATCTACATTTCTCATCTGTTGTGCTGAAGGCCTGTATGTGTGCCAGGTATATATGTATGGGCACATTTGTGTAAATTATCTCAAAATGACTCTGTTAAATAGGTATTATTAGCTTCAAGGTCATACAGGTAGTGAATGGCTAACCTGGGAGGAACCCAGATAATCGGAATCTATCAACAACACTAAGGCATGATGCTGCACCAGAAATATTATAGTTTTAAGTATCAAAATTATAATTGGTTAAAATTTTTTCTCTCATTCTACATCTTCAAATATTCTCAAGTTGAGGAAGTTTCCATCAACAATGTCAAAAAGGAATACCATCTGTCAAAGAGGCCTGTCCGAAGACAAAATTCCAGGAGTCTCTTGGGTAGAGATCAATCATTGTTATTCCCACAACACAGAAGGCATCTTCAGGTTTCCTCTTTTTTAAGAACTTCAGGATGTGCCCTATTTTAAAAAGAAATGTATAAATGATACATAGCTTTTACTCAATTCAAACTGTAAAGTTGTTTAATTCACCTGCATGTATTTGTAGGTTTTGGGTGTTATCATTGACTCTAAAGGAACACCTCGTTGCAGAGACAGGAATCGGTTCTAGGAGTTTTACTTTCAAGCCATAGAAAAATGCTTCACAGTAGCCCTTGAGCCATTTAATATATTCTTCACTGATTATTCTGGTGTTTCCTAGAGATCCTATAAGAGAAAATGTAAAGACAGATTTTAAGATGATTAAAATATTCGGTCTTTACACAGTCTATAATTAGAAATGTGGAATTAGAAACAAACCAACTCAAAATTTTCAAAACATCTTTATCATTCATTGATATGAATATGAATTAGAAAGAAACAAAATGTCTTCTTCTTTTAAGGAAGTTTATCTACGAAACTTCCACTATTGGAATGAATGTCGAAAATGATCATAAAAACTACCCCCTTGAATGACATCAATAGCCCAAACTCTTCCTGGCAACGGCAGCATTGCAAAACCAACCAAATCCAGACTATTACAATATATACCAATGCATTGTATATAAATACTGCATTTCTCTGGAGAGGGTGTTCTTCTGTAAGGATCACTGAAAAACTCTTCAAAGTCTTGGGCAGGCTCAGGATGAGAGGTGATCCAATCTGACTGAGAATGCAAGATAATAGGTCCAAAGAGATCACTGGCGGGCTGCAAGGCTTCGTTCATCAAACGCTGTTCCCCGGCATCTAACTTCTTATACTGGGACACAAGTGTTGGGTTCTTTGAGATGAGAGCTGTTCTTAGTGTCTGTTCTGAGTGACGTACTATTTGCATCTACCAAGAAAACACGACAGGTCAAATATAGAATGCACATCTATGCTCGTGACTTTAATCTACCTATCCTCCACATGCACCTCTAATGTCCCCCTAGATTAGAATGATTGATTGTTAATGCCTTAGAGGGGCCACATCAAACCACTGTTCGCTTTCCTCATTTCCAATCTATTTTGGGGGAAGATTATCTAGAAAAGTGGGGGAAAAATCATAAAATTCATTCCTCCATCTCTTACCACCACTGATCCCATTATAAAAACTAGTGGTAACCACGAATGGTAACCTGATTTCCAACTTCCTACTGTCATTTAGGTACTAATAACAATATTGTGAATTGACTCCTTAAGGCCACATGAGAAATACTCATCCTTCCCAATACGGCTCAAAGATGTCCAAAACAAAACAAAAAAATAATGTAAGGCCTGCCAGTTCAGGCTGATAATGTGTCTCAGCCACTGAAGTTTATCCTCTCAAAGTCATGCCACCCTGGGAAGACATCGGGTGACTAATCAAAAGCCAGACTCACAATGACAGGTCTCTTCCATTCACATCGTGTTCTTAGGTAGAGTTTTCATCCTTTCATTTGAATGGATCAAACAGCTGTTCCACTATGAGGCTTTCTGAGTTGAAAAAGGAAAATAATTGGACGGCTCTGTCTGGAACCTATCACATTTTGTAATTATCTAGATTTTTCCAGTTTAATGATAATTGATGGGAAAATTTAAGCTAATGGCTATTCAGGCTAGACATCTGAATCCTGGGGGTCCAGAATGTGGGAAAAATTCCAAACTTGAGGTCTCTACTGTCAAAGCTCTGATAGCACAGAATCACCCTCACTGCTCCACGACTGGGCTGAAATGTGACTTCTACTGGGCAAAATAGCAAGCAAGATGTGCCCTCCTGTATTCTTCCCTGTATTCTTCCTACCTTTAGGGAGGAAGGTTCCCCTTGAAGTTTTTACCTTACAAGGACACGCATCGCTGGGCCTGGTCGGGAAGGTGTTGTGCAGGATACCTTCATCCTAATATTTTAAAAGTAGTGTTAAAAAAGCCTTATGTGAAAAAACCTCCCACGTCTACGCCGGGTGGAGCCGCAAGCAGCAGAATAGGGTCAGTTCAGTGGGCTGGAGGTCTGCAATCTGTCAGTGCTAAAATCGGCACAAGACGGCAAAACCAGGACAAGCTGGTCACCGGAGCTGGCTGCACCTTGCAACTTGCACCTTGGGCTTGGACCCACGTAGGCGCGACGCAGTCCCACCCGGTTGGGGGCTGAGTAGGAGAATTCCCCCCGGGAACTCTCGCTTCGTCTTTTCTCCCTGAGGAGCCTCTTTACAGGCCAGACCTCGCTCCTGGGAGACACCACCGCCCCCGCTGCACTTCCTGCTTCCGCCGTGGCTGCCCCTCCCACATCCTCATCCCTCCCCACCGACAGCGACCGTTTCCACCCTCCACAATCCGGCAGCTCGGCCCAAGCGGCCCCGGCCCGGCGCTGACGCTTCCACCACTGTACCTGCGTCCGGCTAAGACTCGACGCCGCCAGAAAGCCGCCGGCCTACCGCGGCGGGCCCTGCGCGCGTGCGCATCGCGCTCCGCACTTTGCCACGCCCCTTCGCGCGACGCCAGGCCCCATCACACCCCGCCCCTTTGAGGGGCGCCCGCCACGCCCCCTTAGGCCCGCCACGCCCTTGCCACGCCCCGTAGTTGACGGTTGTCTCCCAGTAACAGCGTCTGAGTCCTAGCGGCGGCCGCTGTTCTCTTCTCCCAGCGCAGAGGCGGGTCGCCAGGGGGAGACGAGCCAGCGGTATCAGCGCCCGCGGTCGCCTTTCCCGCCTTGGCCCTCGCGGTGGCGCCTCCACTAGTCTCTCAGGGGCCGCCCTCGGGCCGCGCTGGGCCACGGGGAAGGTGGAGCGCGGGAGGCCGCGTCAGACCGCGTCAGGCGGCATCCATTCCCCCTGGAGCTGCGCCGGCGTCGCCCGGTTTGCACGCTGGTGAATGTGCTCGGTGAGCCGTGGGTTGGAGAAGTGCCCTCTGCGTGACTAATTTAGCAGCCTGGTCCAAAATAACTCAGCCGTGGCCGGAGGTTGACGCACAGCCTCGGCGCACGCTCCGGGTGCAGTCACCCGCTGTACTTTCCCTTCTTTATTTGGTCGCAGCGACTGCCGCGGCCCCCGCGCAGCGAAGCGCCGGCCGCAACCGCGACGCGCAGGTGCAGCCGTGCCGAGTAGCGGGCGGGGCAGAGGCGGTTTCCTGCCCAGATGACGCCCGAGGGTTTCTCTTCACAGAGGGGATGCGTCCCTTGGTGTCTCACTGCTGCTGAAAAGGCCAAAATGCGTCTGCCAGAGCAAGGGTGTGAAGTAGAACAGGCCCGGGGTGGACGTCAGGACTGAAGTAATGTGTGACCTTGGGTAGGCTGCCTAACCTCTCTGGGCCTCGCGGTTCTCACGTGGAAGACGAGAGGAGAGAGCTCTGATCCCCAAGACCCACTTCAGCCCTGGGAAGTTGAGTGTGTCGAAGCAGAGGGTCCCCTGACCCACCCCGGTACAGCCCTGTCATGCCTCCCAGTGCCCATCAGACATGGTCGGTAGTCAGGCTGGCTACTGCCACTGAGTACTTCCGAGGACCAATCACCGCCTGAGGGGCACCCCCTCTCCTTTCCAGGGTATAGGTCTCCGTCAGGCTTCCAAACAAGCCCATGCTCCCCCATACTTTCCTTCCTATCTAACTCAGCTCGTTCTTTCCCAGGTTCGTCTATGCTCTCCACTAAGTTTGCCCTAGCGACTTCCTACAAAGGAACCCGGGGAAGCCCTATTCCACTGTAAACCTGTTTCCTCAAACCTCTGCCTTTTCCCACGGGTTCTCTTCCGAGACCTCACCTTAAGGGACCCCCAACTTTCCTCCCTGGTCATCACTTCTTTCCTCAACCTGTACTAGAATATACCTCTAAACCCTGTTTTTCATTTCTAAGACATTGTCCTACCACAGAAGCAACCTCTTCTTTTGAAGATCAGGACATTGTACTATACTGTGTTTCTTCATCCTAATTCTCCTTCCCAATCTCCAGGAAGTAAACACACACACACACCCACACACACCCTTCTTGATGACCTCAGCACATGTTATTTTCTCACCTCTAACCCCTTATTGACTCTCCTTAGGGGACCTATATTTCGCAAATGTTTCATCTTCAAACTCCAATGATCGCCTTAGCTTCTCATTTGTTCATCCTCCTGGATCTTGAAATCGCAAAATTCATTCTTTGACCACAATGCCCATATCCGCCCTTACCTGAACCCATTCTTCCATAAAATATGTTCATACCATGCCAGTTCTCAAAATTTCAGATAGAGAACCAGCGCAGAGGCGGGTCGCCAGGGGGAGACGAGCATCAGTCTTACCATCCCTGAGAAATAGTGGGCTTTCGTGGATGTTGTGCATTTTGATGGAAGGCCTATCTTGGCATGTCCAGAGAATCAGTGTAGCACATAGGCTAGGATCACAGTCTGTTTTTGAACCTCAGCACCTCCACTTGCTAGTATGTGACCTGCATCAGTTATTTAACCTGTTACGAATCTATTCCCTGCTTTGTGCAACAGATAATAGCACCCACCTTACAGAATTTGAGGGATCAAATGAGTAACTTCGGACTTTGTGCCTTTCGGTTGAATGGCCTTCTGATATCCTGAGAGGCTTCTTTAGCTCAGTTATCACCTCTCCCATGAAGGTTTCCCTAACTCCACCCCTCTCAAGACAAAGCTCCCTCCTCTGCAAGACTCATTGTCTTCTGCGTATCTGCTCTCATTATCCTTATCTGCAGTGAGTGTAACCCTAGTTCTTAAATGTCTTCCTTTCTAGACTATGAGATGATTGAAGGTAAAGACTTTCACTCAGGGCTTCCGGAACTTAAAGGTAATTAGGTTTTCATTCAATTATTTGTATTATCAAGAATTCTTCATTTTGCATTTCAACTGTTTACATTCATTTTCTGCATCAAAAAACATTGTGATTGCCTAAAAATCTTATTATGATAATCTTATAAGGATACCCTGTTTCTGCACAGTTGCAAAGTATTTAATATTTATTTAAAAAAAAAAAAAACATAGTGCTGAGTCTACGGCCATGGCACCATGAACGTGCCTGATCCTGTCTGATCTCGGAGGCTAAGCAGAGTCGGGCCTGGTTAGTACTTGGATGGGAGACCAGCTAGGAAGACCAGGTGCTGTAGGTATAAAAGAAAAAAAGAACCATAGTGCTGTGTGTTCTTTTAAGTTTTGTTTTTTTTAATAAAAAGATGTTTTCTATTACCAAGGATGCCAAGATAATAGGTAATAGGTGGTTTGGAGAAAAAGTATAAGGGCTGACAGATGAGGGCCGACATAGCTAAATTGAGGACGGGATTGTAACTAAGATTATTTTTGCCTATTAATATACAGTTGCAGAATGAACAACAGGATATCTAAATTTCTAGAATAACTACAAGTCTGGTTTTTAGAACTGTATGTATATGCCAGTCGTCCAAGATTAAAAAGAAAAATTTGTAACAAAATTAGAAGGCTACAGAAAACAAGAAATGCAATGTATATGGCAGATAAAGGATTTTTAAATGGCTTTTACAAACCAATAGGGAAGAGATAAACACCATGATGTAAAATGAGCAAAGAACACAAACAGATAATCAGAATGATCTATTAACATAAAAGTGTTCAACTGTACTAATAATTAAAATAAAATGAAAACCACTCTAATACTTTTTCTTACCTATCAAAATGACAAAACTGTTTATTTTAAAATAATTTAAAGCTTACAGAAAACTGGCAAGAATAATATAAAGAATTCCTATATAATCTTCACCTAGATTTTCCTATTGTTAATATTTTACCTCATTTGCTTTCTCTCTCCATATATATATACACACATACATATGTGTTTTTCCCCAAAAATCACTTGAGAGTAAGTCACAGACATGATGTCCCTTTATTCCTAAATACTTTAGTGTATGTTTTCTAAAACCCAGTACATTTCATAAATAACCACGGTACAATTGAAACATACCAGTATAAACTCGTGTTTGAACTGTACCCTTTCGACCTCCCCCAATCCATATTCTGTAGTTTCTGAATTTTACTTATCCTGACATTCCACTAATTAGAGAGTCATTTAGATTAATAACCAATCTATCATTCGTTTTCCTGGTTCTTTGGTTTTATTTACTAAATATATTAAAATATTCCAAGTACATGTTTTTAAAAGCCAATTAGTACTAAAAAGGTTGTAATGAAAAGTAACAGTTCCCACCCACAGGCCATTTTCCAAGAGGCTTCTGCTTTCTGCTCCTCAACTGTTTCCCCTGGTATTTATCTACATATTTCTAAACAATAATGTGTAATGAGATTTCTTGATCTGTTGATTTAAGTTAGTATCTATTGATTTACTGCCATGATAGACAATAGGGACTTAACTCTCATACATCCTCACACTTCCCACCTCTCATTCCTCTCAATATACTCATATCACAGGTTCGATTGAATCTATAATCAGTGTTTATATTATGATGATTTTACAAATATTGTTCACTGCAGAGCCAGTATACTATGGCCATACTCAATTTCTTGTAGAACTATTTTTGCCTGGAGTTCATAATCATTCCATTTCTATTATTTGCTTTATTTTCTTTTTTAAATTATAAAAGTTTCATTTGCCCAGTGTCTTACGACCTTTTTTTTTTTTTTGATGCTTTATCATCTCTTGTACACACTCATCAATAATATCTTCCACGTAGCCCAAACACATTGGTTGCTTTTTTTTTTTTCCTGGAGAATTTCATTCTGGAGCTCTTCATCCCCCTGTTCCAGTCTGAACTGGCCCTCTCTAGGCCTGCTGCCAAGCTCTCACCCTGGGACTGCAATGGCGCTCCGCTCTGTTGGATCCCATTTCTTAAATTCTGTGTCTTCATTTCTTGGTTTACTCTTGTGATTGCAGAAGCACATCCCCCAGAACTTTTTGGAATAAAGGTACATAGAAACAAAAATTTTGAAATCTTGCATATCTGAAAATATTTTTATTCCACTCTCATACTTAACTGAGAGTTTCCCTGGATTGGTATGGAATTTTAGGTTGAAAAACATTTTCTCTCAAAATTGTGAAGAGTTCCATTTTCTTTTGACTTCCAATAATGCCATTTTGATTCCTAATCATTTGTATGTTACCTGCTTTTATAGGAGGATCTTAGAGTCTTCCCTTTATCCTTAGAGTTCTAAAGAACTCTACATTTTTAAAGATTATACATTTTTTAAAGATGTGCCCTGGTCTGAGCCTTTTTTTTCCTATTTATTTTATTGCTCACTCAGTGGACCCATCAATCTTGAGACTCTCACCTTTACGTTCTAAGAAATTTTCTCGTATTATTTTTTTATAATTTCTTCCCTCTTTTTTTTGCTAGATGTGGGACTTTCCTCTAATTTTCTTTCATATTTTTCTATCATTTAATAATCTGACGTTTTCATCAACTCTCTCCCATCTTTTTTTTGAATCTTTATTTTTAAACACTGTATTTAATAGCCAAAAGCCTTTTCTTATTCTGATTGTTTATTTTGTATTTTTTCTCCTTTTATGGATTAGAGGTCTTCTCTTATCTCTCTATGGATAATAACTATACCACTTTCAGAGTTTTGTTCTGCTGTTTCCTCTGTTTTGCTTTCTTTTTTTTTTCATTTTAGAACTTTCTGCAAACATCTGGGGATCCTTGATTGTAAGGTTCTGCGTGCATGAAAGTGGCTTATCCACTGGGGATTCTCAGAGGTGATCTGCCAGATAGCTAGCTGGTTCACTGAAAGGAGATTACCCAGTGTCCAAACCTGTGACCATCTCGTTTTTTCCAAAAAAGAATCGTTTTCTAAATCACTGCCGGTGTTCTGGGAGCAGGATACAGTAAGTAGCCTGACAGTCCCACTAATGAATGTGCAGATTCTGAATCCTCAACCCCCCTGTTTTCATCCCCTATACCTTACTGCCCATAATGACTCTCAAGAGTCACAACCAATTCATTTAAGCAAAATACATTAAGAGAATTTCAGTCATTACCTGCTAGCATCAATCTGCTCAGTTTGCTTTTTCTCTAGAGCCCTTTTCTGATATCAGCTGAGGAAGTGGTAGTCTGATTGGTCAGGAAGTGGGAACAGGTGGGTCAGGTGGGTAATTTGGGGTCACAGGGTCCCTCAGCAGAAGAGGAGCCCAGAGCAGGTAAGGCAGATTGAGGAGTGTGCTGTGATCTAGGGGGTTAGGACACAGGGCCCTGGATGCCACAAGGGAGTTGGGAAGACCGAAAAGAAAGTTAACTTGTACTTACATCGTGCTCAGAGCCAGGACTATAAGTGGAGAGCAAGAGATGACTTGTTTTCTCCCTTCTGCACTGCATGCAACCTGCCCTCAAAGACTCAGAGCCCAGGTACAGCAGGGGTGAGCTGTGCAAATGAACCTGAGAACCAGTCACCCTGGAAAGACGTTTTCTAGGGAAACACATTCTACCTTCCTAACAACCAACTTAGAAATGATCATTTGGACCATGTCCTGCTTGCAGACTGAGGCTTGATTTGCCTATAATGGGCCAGCCCTGGTAGTGCCAAGGGAGAGAGGCCATTAGCAGAAATGAAAAGCCAGAAATCTTTTAGTCCATTAGGTTAAAAGAGGATTTTTCTATCTTTCATTATTTATGATTTGTGACTATAGTTACTGTTTCCCAGAACAAACAAACTGTTACAGTTTTACTTCAACTTTCTGGTGCAAATAGATGCTTATCATCAATCGTGCTACAAATTGCTAAGCAATCACTCAGGCCTTTGGTGCTATGGCCTCCTTTGCAGTACTTTGATGTCTTGTCAGGCAAGTCGTTTTCTGTACTTCAGTTTCCAAAAGCTACCATAATCTGGGGTGTGTGTTTGTGTGTGCCTGTGTGTGTGTGCCTGTATACATGCACATATGTGTATATCTCTGTTTACCTTGCAAGTAATACAGTAGACTCAACGAAATGAGCAAAAGCATACTTTAGTTTTTACTTTAAGAATGTCATTCCTGAAAATTAGGACTTGGGGTCCCCAGGATCTCCTGCAACATTTAGATCTCCTTGGGTGGGAGCTACGAAAGCTGGCTTGAGGGGAGGAAGAAAGGGCAAGTCAAGAGACCTCTATGACCTCCAGGGGGGTGCAATGAACCCCCTGGATGACTTCGCCAGCCACTGGCGAAGGATGACAGTATGTCTCTCGTGCTGTAGCTCCATCTGAAATTATCAGTTTTTCTTGCACGTTCCCCTTTTTGTCTCCAAGAAAGTGGGGGCAGGGAGGACTTGAGTGAGACACAAATGAAAGAGGAAGTGTCTCAGCACTAACCAAACATAAAACAGCCCACTCAGTCAGTGACCTCTATGGAAATACTGAAGACAGCCTCTACGTCCTTTTAGACTTTCTGGGGGAGGGGATGGCTGCTGCCCAGAAGCAACAAGCTTCTCTCTGGCCAGGTCTTTGCTAGGAGCTGAGGACAGGCGGCTGCCTGCCTGGAGGTAGAAGGAGATCCTCAGGCTTCTGATATGTCCCTGTGTGACACTCAAGGCTTCTTCCTCACAAGCTGGAAACCACTTTGCTCACAACACAGATGTCCAGGCTGTGTTTAATGTAGGTGCCATCTGAGGAGGCTACCCTAGGACCATGAACTGTTAGCACCTTGCCTCCCTCCAATTCACCCTCCAAGTCAGTCAGCAATGCCCACTGGACACCTGTGGGATCCAGCTGGTGCTAACTTAGGGACAGGATGGAGGGATTGACAGCCCTCTGATGAGGGGCATGTGAAGACTTATGATAGAGAATGGCCAGTGACGGAACCACATATATGGTGCATGGGAAACAGTAAAGAGAGCGTTGACAGAGGTAACCCTTGAATGGTTAAAAAAAAACCATATTTCTTGTGCAGAGTAAAAATACATTTCTACTTGAGTCAATGTAACAAAAGACCATAGTAAGACAGATTTATAATAGAAAAATCTGGAAAGACATAAGAGTAGACAAAAGAACCAAACCACTCTTGGTCCTGCCCAGAAATCACCTGTGTGAATGTTGGCTGAACTTTTAGACATTTTTGTGGTGCTCATTTTTCAACATAATTGTGCTCATACGGGACCTCCAAAATTGTATGTGTGGGTTTTTCAATCTATCAATCTACGTCTTTCTTATTCCAGAGAGAATACTCTACATATAAAGATGTTCAACACAGCATCGTTTACAATCCCGTAAACCTAAAAATGAATGCTCATCAGTAGCATTTCAGTCGAATAAGGTTATAATCTCACAATAATATATTATGTAGTTATTTAAAAGATCGATCTCATGCTATACTTATTAACATAGAAGGATATCTCCAAGATCTTGCTGAATTATTTTTAAAGTTTTCAAAAACAGTATATGTAATATGAGCCTATTTATATAACAGCATGGGTATGTGTATAAAAAAGATGTTTGCCAAAATGGTAATGATGTTTCTCTCTAGATGAAAGCCTTTCTGTGCTATTTACTTTCTTTTTCATATTTTTAGTACTATTTAAATTTTTTTCAATGAGCACTTACTAGTTTTATATTTTTTAACTTTATTCTGAAAAAATTTATTTAAACCGATATTTATTGATATAAAATGTATCTATTATATAGTAAGTGACAATGAGAGTTATAAATCTATACATGGTATGATACCACTTTGGCATTTGACATTTTTACATGCAAATTTGCATATTTTATATATAAAACTGAATATATAAATTTATATATATAAATTCACATATATATATAAAACTAGTTTAAAAACTTGCTATCTTGTATTTTTTTAATAACAATTCTGTGTTATATTTTAAACAATAATATTTCCATTTTGATATGGAGAGGGGAAGCAGTATTTGTGGCTGAGTCTTGGAGAAGTAGGGACTGGCCCGTGCAGGACAGGCCAGGCTGAGGGAACAGTATGTACCAAATACACAAAGTCACAGCAAAGCCTGGCGTTTGTCAGCCGTATCGCCTGGGCATTTGACACTGCAGAGCACTCCCTACTGCTGAAACTTTTCTCCTTAACTTTCTGGGTCACTGTCCTCTCTGGGCTGCTCAGTGGCATCGTTAGCCAAACAGGCAGTAGGGAGCCCTGAGGGAATGAGATGGGCCAATGACTTTGCTTTGTTGGGTGGGGACACCATAGAGATCATGAAGGTCAAACCGACCTAATTTATAATATTCTAGAACCTCAGGCCTGGGCACCATGGGAGAGAACAGAATCCATGGTCAGTGGACTTGGGTTCAAGTTGAGGTACCAGCACCCCCTTGGTGCTTGGTGGCCTGTCTCAGAGAACATACTTTACCTCCCCAAGCCTCAGAGTCTTCATCCGCAAAATAGGACAATAAAAACCTCTACCTTATAGGGTTGTTGAGAGGATTAAATAAGATTCAGGAAAAGCCCCTTACAACTACCCATTTATTATCAGAAGAAGCTGACTACAGTAATAACAGCATGGCAAAACCCCAAAGGCAAAAACGCAAAGCTCTGACATTTTAACGGGTCATTTTCTGCTAAGAAACCAGAGCTCACGACAAATCCTTGTGATATATCCTCGTGGCTGTACATGTCGGTCACAAGTTCTAATTATGGAAATAAATGCTATCTGACAAAACGGCCTGTTGACATGAGTCACTGCTTTAACTCTAGGCCAGGAACTTCCCGGAGAATGGTTTAGAGATATGTACATTCTAGTGAAAAGAAAGCCTTAATTAGTAATCATTTTCACCCAGGAGAATTAATTTATAGTCCTTACAATAACTGGTGTCTGAAACAGCAGGCGATATATAAAACTTGCTAGAGTCTCCTCCCTTTTACTTCCTTGCAGCCCCTTCTCTCAAACTTTCTCCTATTTAAAGCGTCTCCTTTTACACACACACCTCTGTTGATTCAGGATCCAGCCAGGTAACTTGGGTAAAATATTTTAAATGGTAATTCAAATAACTTCCGTCTGCTCATAAAACACAAACTTGAGAAGATTCTACTTAATGTGAGAGGCTCTAAAGTGGCTTCAAAACTGATTAGGCTTTTATTGACAGCCCTGAGTATAAGAGGGTGTGATGACGTTATTTTCCTTCAAGGGCGTATATTTCTTCCTCCTTAATATTTAGATTTCTTATCTGGAGTCGTCTTGAGCTTGCTTTCTGAATTGTCAAGCTATTTGTTAACATTTAACGCTCTCCTGGGCATGATTTTACAGCGTAGCAGTCAAGATCACATACATGGAAGGATGTCTCCGAGATCTTACTGAATTTTTTAAAAAAGGTTTCAAAACAATATATATGCCTTGAGCCTATTTACATAAAAGCATGGGTAAAGAAGATGTTTGCCAAAATGTTGATAGTGGTCAATAATCATGGATAGACGCCATGGGTTTGAGTCCCAGCTATGCCACTTACTGGGGTGAGTGACCTCTGGGACAAGGAGTTACGAAACCTCTCTAAGTCTATTTCTTTATCTCTGAAACTGCGATAGAGAATTGTCGTAAGGATTACATAAGACAGTAAGCACTCAGTAAATGCTGCTTATAATGATTCTGCACTTAGACCTGGAGAAATAGATTTTGCCATTTGCTGTGGTAGAGACCCAGAAAAACAGAGTGCAGTAGTTGAAACAAAACACGGTTTACTGACACTGGGTGTCACCGGGGGGGCGGGGAGGGGATCCAGCACGTTGAGAATGGATCAGGTATTACCCGAGTTGACAGAAAGAATGATGTAGAAAAGACCCTCAATGCCATTTAATTGTCACCCTCAGAGGGCTGAATACATACGTTCCCAGGAGGCATGGAAAGCCAAATTCTAACGCATTTCTTGGTAAACATGGGGAATTTGTGGGATGACCACAGTGGCCCCTGCCACTCAAAGGCCTGGCGAGCCCGTCTCCACGATGAGATTGGAGCCATCTGTCCCAGACCTGGAAGTTCAGTGCTCCAGGACAACGTTAAAGAAAATGGCCAAAGTTTGTCTCTTTGACCCTCCTTTTTTATTATTGACCAAATCTCTTTCTTACTGGCACATTCTTAAGATACGTTACAAGAGAAAGTTCCAAGTGTTTTTGTCAATATGTTTTTCTTACATTCTCCAGTTAACAATTGAGTCTTGCTGAAGGACACATTCTGACTTAAGGTGACTATGTTTCTTTGGTCTAATTCATATGTGTTTGTTTCATACTGTAACTCTCCAAGTAGGGTTATGCCAGATACAATACAGGACCCCCAGTTATGTTTTAATGTCAGATAAATGATGAATAATTCTTTAACATAAGCATGTCCCAAGTATTGCATGGGACATACTTATACTAAAACATTATTCGTTTATCTGAAATTCTAATGAACTAGGCATCCTGGCATTTAATTTGCCGAATTTGGCAACCCCATCTCCAGGGAAAAATCTTATTTCCCTATTTCCCAATTCTCGGAGGTGGTGCTGACCTCACGGTTGCTGATATAACTGGTACACAGTTCTGGAAAAGTAAGAAAGGTAATTCTATATTCACGAAGACACATTCTGCCCAAACAGCAAGTATCTTCAGATGCAAGGCACAGTGCCCGGTGACTCTCAGAGAGCAGAGTCCAGCCCAACACTAGCCCTGCCCTGAGGGAGCTTACAGTGTAGAATATACAAATCAGTGCAAAACCAAGCAGAATGCAAGAACCATGTGGAAGGTTCCCCAAGTGTCCCAAGATCAGAGGAGAAGGTGATCACATCTGCATGGAGGGGCTGGACAAAGAAAGGCTCTTCGTATGGGTGGCATTTGGATGCACTTTAACAAGTATCAGCAGGTGGAGATGGGACAGTCTGGCATTCCTGGTGGCGAGAGTGTCTTGAGCACATGAAAGGGTGGGAGAGAAAGAGGCATGTTTGATGTCTTCTTTGCAAAGAGCATAGAAGGCATAAAGAGGCCAGCGAGGGAGTAAGGCTGAAGCAAGCAGGTTAGATTAAATAAACAAGCAAACAAACAAACAAATAAAAACCAGAAGGAGAACCCAGAGACACCTAAACTTCTTGTGAACATAATTTTCAAATGGTCCCAACTATTGTCTTGGAAATGGGGGTGGGAAGTTATCTTGTCCTTCAAGGAACTGGTTTTTCTCATATCCTGAGTAAGGTGCGTTCACAAATGGCTGCCACCACCATTTAACTCATTCTTGGATTCAAGCAAAGGGTATGAGAAATAATTAGATATGTTTGAACAAAGCAGTATAGACTGGGTGAAGGTGGCCTGTGGAAGAAATTAATCTCTTGCTTTGCAGATTAGATACAATGCAGAGAAGTTGGCCAGGAAATGAATTTCTGAATAGTAAATTTATTTCTCTAGTTTCAATACAAAAATGAGAGTCCTGGGCTCTCAAGCCTAATCTGCTAATTTATTATGTGGTCTTTAGCAAGTGTATAAGCTAAAAACTCAGACGAGACTCACTGTTCTCATATGTAAAATGAGAAGGTGACCCAAATTGCTACATTTCCCTCCAACCCAACGCAAAGAAAACCTTGGTGACAAAGGGATTATCAGCACGACAGACCCGCTCAGATGGCTCATGGTACCTGTGGTTTGATTAGTCCTTTATAAGATGAAAGTGTTAATCCTAGGAGCCAGCCATTATGGAAGGACCATCCTCCCTCCTTCAAAGAATTAGATGCCACCTGGAAAGGTAAGACATATAGAGCAGTTTGTTACAGAGGTGGCCCCACAGTAACCCACACCTCTTGGTATTCAAGGTATTCATCCTTGAATCTGGGCTGCTTAAAGCAATAGAACGTGACAAAGGTGACACTGTAACAGCTCTAGGCCTACGTTTAAAGAAAGCTGGGTAAATTCTGCTTTTGCACTTCCGAGAGCCCTGAGCTACCATGTAACAAGTCTGACTATCCTGTCCAAGAGGCCACATGAAGAGGTCACGTGGTGAGGCCGCGTGGGGAGGCCGCGTGGGGAGGTCACATGGGAAGGCGAGGCCCTGAGACTCTGTGAAGGAGAACTGAGGAACACAGCCAGACTTGTGTTCCTGTTGGAGCTGATCCAGCCACTGCCAGACTTCAGAGCCAAACCAGCTGAAACACCTGACATGGAGGAGGTGACGTCATCTTGCATGTTCCACCCAGGGACCAGCCACCCCACCGGGCCTTGTTTAAATACTGGACCGGCAGATCATTGAGCAAACAACGTTGCTGTTGTTTTAAGCCACTACGTTTTCAGGTAGTCCTTACACAGCAGTAGGCAATGAAACCTCATACTCACCAGAAAGGCAAAATGCCCGTAAAAATGTCAGGAATCTCTGTCCTCTGGCAGCTGGTCAGTTTTCTCAGGATCAAAAGAAAGGACGTGGCCAGTTTAACCACAGGCCAGAGCTCTTACTACTGGGAACCAAACAGGAACCCCTGAGGACTCCATTTTTTTGGACTCAGGAATGGGTGACAGGTACTGGACAGACAGATGTGTCCCACCCTCTGGGTGGTAGCAAACACCCAACGAGACAGGAGGAGTGGAGGGGGATGGAGGCAGAAAAGTAACCCAGCAAGCAGCAAAGGCAGCTGCCAGAGGCTCCGGCCATCAGCCCAGAGGGTCTCAGAAGAGTTGCACCAGGAAGGGGGCCAAATTCAGGGCACAGGGACGGAGTGTGGGCCAGGCTTCACAGCTGGGGATGGCCGCTGGGCTGTGAGGCTACGTGCTTCAAAGGGGACAGAGAGCTCTGCATACAGGGGACAACGCCCTGAACCTGCAGCCACAGGAGCGTAGGCGTTCAGCGGCGGAGGTGGGCTGCTTGGGGCAGTTGGAAGGAGGGAAGGAGTGGTAGGTGAGAAGTGTGACTGTGAAGCCAAGGCAGCAAACCCACCAGACTGTGACCGAAGGCTGGGCCTGGGTCTGGTTCACCATGGAACCCCAGCAGCGAACATGTGATACGTGCTCGATAAATACTTGCTGAATGGATGGCCTTTGCGTCCAGGTCGGGGGGTGATATTGAAGCTATTTCCGCAGTGGGGGGACCCAAGTGAAAGCAGTGAAACAAATGCTGGGGTGACTGGCCAAAGAGGAGACTGGATGAAGAGAGTCTGCGAGGCTTCTGCAGTGTCCTCAGGAGAGGAGATGAGGGCCAGGTCGAGGAATAGGCAGCAGAGATAGAGTTAAGGGTTGGGGGAGCATCATCCTCAAGAAGAAGTTTACCGGGAAGAATGGCCATGACAGCGGTGTGTCTTCGGGCCCTGGGCTCTAGTCCAGCGTTGCCATTAAATTGCCACGTGGCAAGGGCAAGTCACCACCTGTCTCTAGGGCTTAACTCTGTCTCTGTGAATCAAAGATGTTGGAGGAGGTTCCCCTTCTGCTTGGAGACTATGATTCTGAGGTTGGGTGACTAACAGAAAGCATGGGTGGGGTGGTGTCAGGGAAGAGAAGGAACTAGAAGGGTCAAAGATAATTCTGAGGAGGGTTATGGAGAAAATGATGTGCCCGTGGCTAGAAATAGGAAGTCAAAGGGAGAGCTGGGCTGGGCGCGAAAGATGACGTGTTTAGAGGGGACGAGGGACCCATCTCCAGAGCAAATGGACAGTGGAGGCACAAAACCACGGCCAGCTGGGACGGTCCTTCTGTGGCACCCTGAAAGATATCTGAGTCCTAATCTTTAGAACCTGTGGATGTCACCTTACATGGCAAAAAAAAAAAAGTCTTTGCAGGTGTGATTAAATTAGGGTCTTGAGAAGGGGAGATGGCCCTGGCTGATCTGAGTGCACCCTAAATGCAATCACGTGTATCTTTATGAGAGGGAGAGGCTAACAGAGATTTGACACGTGGAGGTGAAGGCGATGTGAAGATGGAGCAGAGAGATGTGAAGACGCCAGCCTTGCAGACTGAGTGATGTGGCCACAAGCCAAGGAATGGTGGCAGCCCCAAAAGCTGGAAGAAGCAAAGAGTAGATTCTCGCCTGGAGCTGCCGGAGAGAGTACAGCCGAACAATATTGTCTTCAGACATCCGGCCTTCGGAACTGTTAGAGGAAAGATTTCTGTTGTTTTAAGCCACCAAGATTTTGTGATTTGTTACAGCAGCCACAGGAAATGAATACACTAGCCATGCCCTAAATCAGAGGCTCTTAACTCAGAGCCAGGTCCCCCTCACCTAGGCCCCAGGTTTTAGCATGTATTATCTTTTACTCCTTAAAGAGCCTGTAAGGCAAGAACCATGAGCATCAATACTTCCCAAAGGAGGAAAATGGGGTGTAGAGAGGTTGGTTAACCTTCCAAAGGACACAGAGCCGGCCAGTGACAGAGCTGATTCACACCGAGATGGCTGTGACTCCGGAGATAATTCCCTTAACCACTCTGCTCGTCTAGCTTCCAGCTAACCACATATTCCTAAAAATGTCACCCATGCAAGCTTTTGGGTTCTGGTAGCAGAATCAGTGCCCTACTTTCTCAGTGCCTAAGTCACGACATTATTACATATAACGCCCACACTTCGAAATCCCAACACTGTCTCAGGGTTAGAGCGTGGTGGTCCGATAATGGGCCTTTCAGCGTCTATCCTCTGTGACCTGCTATGTCACAGGGAGGCAAACTGGAACCCTAACAGGGATAGCTCGTTCGAGGTCTTAAAATGGGTCCACTGATATTAGAACCAGAATCAGAAACCATTTCAGATGCTCTTCCCCAGCACACTGAGTATATTTTAGAAGCAAATCAAGCAGCTTAAAATGGAAAGAAATGCTGGCTTGCTTTTCATGACCCTTGTTATTTAAGACAGTCCCAAGACCACCCTCTAGAATTCAAATGTAAAGTCAAACACACCTTCCATCCACAAGCACACTGCCACCACTGGTGCACAGGGCAATTCCCAGATGACTGACTGGATTAGGGAAGGTCACCTGACTGAAACAGGCCCATCCATTGGCTGACTGGAGATCCGTAAGGAGCATTCTCCCATGGGACAAGCTGTTGGATTAATCAAACTAGTTCACTGTACTGAATTGCAAAATGTGGAAAGATCGACAAGAGAGAATCAGGGAGAGAGAAAGAGAGACAGAGATAGAGACAGAGACAGACAGACAGACAGAGCAACCTGTCCCCAGAGCTACCTTGCATCTTGGAAGCGTTCTGGCTGGGCTCGCATACCCTCACTCCCCATCCTGAAGGAAGCCTTGGTGATTCTCCATTCTTCGTGATGGACGCAAACCGCCTACTTAGCTAACAGGGCACAAAGCGGAAGCAAACTTGCACAATTAGCATATTTTCTCCCCAATCCTTTTGCTTTGCATCTTGGCACTCAGATGTCTACATTTTTAATTCCTTTCTGAGGTGATACACTTTTAAGCGCCTTCCTGATTCATTTTGCTGCCTGCTACACCAGCGAATCTATTGGGGGCAAGTTGGATTTGCAAGGCAGTCAGTCCTCTCTCCTGAGGCAGGTCCCAGGAGGATGCAGAGATCCTCCCAGATTCAGGCAGAGATCACACCATGTTCCACTTTTTCATGCTCTAAGGGCCAAAACGAGATAGGGGTTGGTGCTGGGCAACCTGGGACCCCATTTTTCTACATCAATCTTGCCTGAATTAAAATGGTTTGAAAAATGAATATTAAACCATTCACCCACTGAGGAATGGTGAGTATCTGCCTGAGTACAATGCTAAGTTTTAAAAAATACTTATTTCGTGTTTCCCCATAGTAAAGAGAGTAGAGCTGAACTGTTTGTTGGTCATCAGTCATTGATTTAATAATGATTTATACCCGTGCTAATTCCTGTCCCATGCCTGTCGGTTTCTGCTTTTGACGTTTAATAACAAACTTTACTGCACTGGTGTTATAGATGGGGCCCTCAGCACCCAGAAAGGCTAGGTCACTTGTCCAAAGCCATACAGCTTAGTAAGTAAAGAAGCCTGGATTTGAATCCCAGTCCATCTTACTTCAAAGCTCATGTTCTTGTTTGTCAATCACAGAAGCATCCTATAGTCATTCCTTATAGAACCTTACAAAATAAAAAAGCGCAGTAATTATCCAGAAAGGTCATAAAGCTGAAAGCACGGGTGGAAAAAAGGTGGAGTTATGTCCTATGCTGGAATCGGCAGTTTGGACCTCTTGTATTATTGAACGAAGAGGCCATTAAAGAAATGGATCGCACAAAGGCTGGAGAGAGAGTGCAGCCCCTTGGGTCTTCAACGCAATGAGGCCACATGAGGACAGTGGCTGAGATGAAAGCATCTTGATGTCATGGATTTGGCACAACTCAGCCCTGCATGCCTTCTGGTATGGGCTTGCATAGTCTCCATTTTAGGCTTTAAAGCTGTTTTTACACTTACAACGCCAACCCCCATGAGGCCAGGATCTCTTGATTTTTTCTAACTTATTATGAAAAATCTCAAATATACACAAAATTTGAAGGAACAGCATAACGAACAACTACTATTTTACCATTTGCTTTGCCCGCGTCTCTCCGACTGCCTCTCAGAGAGAGTTCTTGCCGTTGCTCCTGCTTGGAAGGCCCCATGCCTCAGAGCCTGTCCGCATGCTGTACCCTTTGCCCAGAACTCCCTGAGTTTACTTATCTTTGATCATGGCCTTCCATGTTTGTGTTTCTACTACTGAACAGTGAACTTCTTGGGGTGGGGAAAGGGGAGTTGTTTCTCTTCTCGTGCCTTACAGAAGGCTGCTCAACTAAAGGTGCTTCTCATTTCTATGCTGTTCCATGCACCCATCGGGTGTGTAGCCCTTCCTGCTCCTTATGCCCAGGTTTATTTAAACCATCTTTGAAGGCCCAGCCCAAATGTCTTCTCTTCTACGGAAGTGTCCCTGATCCCATCTAGATGGAGTTATTGTCTTTCTCTGAAGTCCTGTAGCACTGTATCTAGTCCTCCTGAGTGCTACTGATGACTGTGTATCTTGGCTTAATTATTTTTACATCTATATTTTCTCCCCCACTAGACCACGAGCATCTTAAATTCAATTCCATAAGTGGATCATTTTCATATCACCAGAAGGATCCAGCACATAGATGATATAGTTGACATTTAATAAATTCAGTAACATTCTACAGATATTTTTTGAGCACTTAGATGTATCTAGCAAACTACTAGACTCCGGGCGTAGGGGAGTGAGTGGAACAGACACAGTAATCTCTGCCTTCTGGAGCTCGCCCATGTGATGACTGAGATGAAAGGAGAAGCAACAAACACAGAGAGGCTTATACTCTGCTGGTCAAATACAAGGTTGTTCTTTTACTTTTAAATGTTCATTGATATTAAGATTTTCTTAATATAAAACTAACAGATGCTCGTTGTAGAAAATTTCGAAAATGGAAAAGTATAAAGAAGACAAATATCTTGTGATTACCATCACTCCAAAAAAAAAAAAATAAGTTAACATTTTGGTATGTGTTTTCAGTCTTTTTACAAACCGTGTGGGGTAATTGAAGGCTCAAATTCTTTTTTTTTTTTTTAAAAACAGCATTATTACTTATATATTTCGCGTACTATAAAATCCACCAATTTAAAGAGTACAGTTCAGTGGCTTTTAGCATAGTTGCAGAGTTATGTAACCATCACTACAGTCTAGTTTGAGACTAATATCATGCCCAAAAGAAGCACATAGCACCAACCCCAGGCACTGCTAACCTATGCTCTGTATCTATATATTTGCCTGTCCTGAACACTTCGCCTAAACGAAATCACATAATGTAAAGATTAGGCCTTGCCTGTCTGGCTTCTTTCACTTTGCATAAAGTTTTCAAGGTTCATCTATGTTGTAGCTTCATTCATTCATTTTATCGAATAACATTCCATTGTATAAAGATGCCACATTAGTTACTGGACATTGGGTTGTTTCCACTTTTTGTCTATTGTAAATAATGCTGCTATGAACATTCATGTGCTAATCTTTGAGTGGATGTAATTTCAGTTCTCTTGGGTCAACACCTAGGACTGAAATGGCTGGATCAGATGGTAACTCTGTTGAACATTTTGAAGAGCTGCTGACCTGTTTTCTAAGTGGTTGGTACTACTTTACAACCTGACCAGCAATGCTTGAGGGTTCCAATTTCTCCACACCCTTACCAACACTCATTATTGTGCATTTTTTTTGGTTCTAGACATCCTGTTAGGTGTGAAGGAGTATCGCACTGTGGTTTTGATTTGCGTTTCCCTGGTGGCTAATCACACTGAGCATCTCTTCACGTGCTATCAAAAGCTCAAACCCTTATTTGCACATTGCTACAAAAATCTTGGTCACTTGACGGCTGTGCTAAAGACAAGTACTAAATCGCCAGTGAATAAAAGCCTGAGGTTGGATAGCCAAGTGCCCTTTCTGGGCGATGCCGGCAGATAGTTTTGTAAATAATTATGAGGTCATCCTTGGACATAAGCTAGAGAATATCCCTGGACACATTAAACTAAGAACAAAAAAGGCCCTCAAATCTAGGTATATAAGAGTAAAACTAAAATGAAGCATAATCTTACAACGCAGAAATAAAAATCATTTTACTATTTTTATTATTAAATGGATAAAATTATTTACTATCCGATTTTGAGAGATCTTCCCCACACTGAGACTGATTATTCATGCAATACCAGTGATCCACAGAATACAGGGTCAGTTTAAAATTTTTCTGGTCTGTTCTATGGTGCCGCAGGGAGGTGTGGTTCAATTCTGTGGAAATCTGGAAGATCTTTGAGATGTTGGATTTATAATACCAGAGGATTTCAGAACCAAACTCACTGGTGTCTGGGGAAAAAAAATCAGGCTCGGCAGTAATCTGATTTACAGGAATTTGAAAACAAAGTGTCATCATTGTTGCTATTGAAAAACAGTTCACATTACCAGTTTGGGTAAGCAAGTTCAATTAGGTAAATATAGGTAGGCACTAAGTGAAATATGTGACTATTTAAAACAATTATCATCCGGGCTTGTGAAATATGCGACTATTTAAAACAATTATCATCCGGGCTTACACTAGTGACACATTAATGGATATGTACAGGGAAAACTAAGTAGACAGAAACATCAAAATTATTTATTGTGGTTGTGGTAGCATAGAAAGACTAGGGGTTAGTTTCGAGTAGTATATAGAGACATTTTATATCAAAAAGGTGTCAAACAGAGGATGTTCAGGAGCTTCTGGATTCTTATCCCTGCACTGATCACTAAAAAAAGAGACGGTTCTCCTTGGAGAAAAAAAAGGCAGAAAATCAAGTTGGATTCAAGTCAATCCTACTAACGTTTTGGTGACTAGTATGGACTGAATGTTCGCCACCCCCCACCCTGCCCCGCCCAGCAAATTCATGCACTGAAGCCTTATTCCCAAGGTGGTGGTCTTTGGGGGTGAGGCCTTTGGGAGGTCATGAGGGGTGGAGCTCTGATGAATGGATGTGTGCCATTGGAGGCGGCCAGCTAGCTGTCCTTCTGCCGAGTGAGGATACAATGAGGAGCTGGCAGTCTGCAAACCAGAAGACGACCCCTTCCAGAACTGTCTCACCCGCACCCTGACCTTGGCCTTCTGGTCTCCAGAACAGTGAGAGAGAAACTTGTTGTTTGTAAGCCACTCAGTCTACAGCACTTCTTATAGCATGTCCAACTAAGACAGTGACCATACAACCAACGGTCACAAATCTGAAAGCTCCAATGAGTTTTCGAGGCTATCAGATCCTAACTTTCAAACCCCAGGAAGACAAATGTGATCTTGAATATGTATGGCAGAAAAAAAAAGAAAAAAAAAAGAAAAAAGAAAGAAAGAAAAAGACTCTCTATGGCTTGTCATAAGGAAATTCCCCGTGAGGAATAACCATTGGGGGGAAATTTTTTAAAAACCTATTGAGTTAGCCTTATGTCCTCAAATATAATTTCACCCATGAAGTAAATCTGTGTTTATTATTTCAGGAAAAAACGAAGACCTTATCCTAGGAACTCTGCATTGACTATAATTCTATATTTATTAGGCTATAATTTTTGTTACACACTGCAATGTTTTACAAGGCTTTCAAGAATCTGAATATAGTAGAGACCATGAAAGTCGTCTAGCTCAACCTCCTTCCTTCTCAGATAATCAGTCTAATCGGGCCACTCCTAAAGCTAGTTGACGGTCAACTGCAAGGCCACAGGTCCGCACTGCCAGGGCACAGATCCCTCCACCCCTCCGCAGCCTGGTTTCACTCAGGCTCCCATCCTAGCTCGCTTGTGAGTCTCCTCCTCAGCGGATGCTGTGTTGGTTGCTCGCAGGAACAGTCAGGTGTGTCAGACAGGCACTCTAGGAGCTAAGGAACGTCTGTGTGACGATGTTGAGTTCACATCACAGTTGAGCAGAGGAGCTAAAACGTGAACATAGGTGGCTTCAAAGTAAAGTAGGATGGTTTAAGGAGAGGGATAAGATGGGATAGATGCTCAAAGGAGGAAAATAGCTACTAGCCTCGGGTGGGACACCTTCCTCCAGGCTGGGCCTTGAGGGGCGAGTAGGATTTGGACGAGGCAAAGAGCCAGAGAGAAGAGGTTTGGGGCAAACAGTGGGGTAGCTTAGCTGGAACGTTGGTGGGAAAGGGAGGCTGACTCTATGTGCCTTCGATGTTGGGCAGAGTTTGAACCTGTTACACGCACTTAAGAGAGAGTGATGCTGTACCGTACACCTGCGCTACACTGATGCTCATTATTTCCGTAAGGCTGGACATCCAGTCCTTACTTCGTATTTCTTTTATCGTTTGCAGCATCTTTCCCCAAACTGGAACATGCTACATACATGCTAGGATTGCCTGTACAAAATTAGCTTTAATATGTATTTCATCAATATTGCTGAGCCTTGGGTGCTGTGTTCTCATTTTCAAGATAAAGTTTCTATGAACTAATTTTAGTGTTAAACTAACTAGTTAAATCCCATGAAGTTTACAAGAACTGGGGTTTTCCATGTAGAATAATAGAAAAATGAAACAAAACAACTATACTTTTTCTCTCCCAAGGTCAGCGGTGTTTGGCTTTCGGTTTCGTCTTAAGAGCTTGTTCCCGACTCTTCTTCAACATTTGATAGGGGCAAAAAATCAAGCCCAAGTCTAAAGCGGCAGTGTAGTTAGTTACAAAAGAATGATCAACTTTTAAAGCCCTCGTTCCTTATGTTCTATCATGCACTTTCATGCGGCAAAGAAAAATCAATACCCTCCTCTGCCCCACCCTGGACAAATATTCCTCCTGACACAACTCCCCTCAGCATCCTCACCACCGACAAAGGAACCTAATGCAGCCGCCTTGAATAGTTTGTGGGGGATACTTTTGAGCCTTTTGTTGTCTCCGTGTGCTTGAAAAAAAGACGCTTGTGATACATAGTTGTAGTGTTTCCATAGAGACTCCTTACTCCCACACGACTGTATTTCAGGCGCCCTACTAATCTCCAAGGGCAATGTACAGTATGTATTTTAAAACACTGCCCTAGGTTGTCAGTTTTTGGAGGATTTGCCAAATTTCCCATCAAATTTCCCAAAACAAAACTCTTGTTTAACCTATAAACTCCTGAGTTTCCTGCATTCTCAAGAGAGCAGGCTCTTTTCTCTTCCAACAACCACACTGCGAGCAAAACAGGTCACTTTGAGAGGACATCCAGTGCCAATGAACTGTGATGGTACCAAACACTTCACTAGACAACAGTTTGAGGTTCTGTGATTTCCTTTGACAACAATGAATATTCTCTTGTTCCAACAGCAACATTAGAATTTTTTTTTAAGACTTCTTGGTTTTGGGGATTCAAATGCTCAAGTGAGTTTAGATTCAATTTTAAAATATTTTAAATCTCTAAAAGCAAGCCTTTAAATTACCTGTTTCCAATTTACAGGTTTGTAGATATTTGTAGATTCGCAGGTATTTCTAAGTCCAAACTTTTCGATCTCATTCTCTTAGGACCAATAGTGAAACTTAACGTTAATGGTAAAGCTTTGGAACAGAATTTTTATTTGCCATAAAGGCCTGGAACGAAGTCTCGAAGTATAGCCATTGACACTGAACATTTATTCACACCTGCTTTGCGATTCCAATTGTGGGGAAAGGTCCTTCGTTCTGCTTTGGGGAAGAAAAGTACATTGCTCAGCTTTCAACAAATGCCAGTTAAGAATATAAACATGCTAAAATTTATTTAATTTAACTGAAGTTAAGGGCAGAGATGAGTGGTATACCTGATAGGATTTGATGAAAATGGTACTTTATCTCTGTGGTCCCCAAACACATAACCCAGTCTAATCATGAGAAAAACATCAGACAGATCCCAATAGAGGGACAATCTACGAAATATAGGCACACCTCAGAGACAGTGTGGGTTCGGTTCCAGACCACTACAATAAAGTGAGTACCACAGAGAAGTGAGCTGTAACCTTGCTGATGGAGGGGCTTGCTTTCAATTTGTAAAAATCTCAACATCAGTGAAGCACAATAAAATAAGGTATACCCGGACCTGACCAATATTCCTCCTCCTCAAAACTGCCAAGGTCATTGAAAACGAGGGAATTCGGAGAAACCGATAGTCAAGAGGAACCAAAGGAGACATGACAACTAAATATAACATGGCATCCTGGATGGATTCTGGACAGAAAGGGGACATTAGGGAAAAAGTAAAGACATCTGAATAAATATGGGCTTTAGTTAATATTAAAGAATCACTATTGGTTCATTAATTATGACCAATGTACCAATTATGACCATCTTGCATTACCATACTAATGCAAGATGTTCACTGGGAAAACTATTACAAAGGGTGTATATTATAGGGGGACTCTACTACTTTGGCAATTTTCTGGAAATTAAAATTGAAATAAAAAATGAGTGTTAATACACTGGTTTGTTGTGAAAACACCGCTTCAAATACAATAGACATAGTAGCATTACTCTTGCAGGTGGATAAACCGTGAACCCCCCAAAATTCCAGTATACTTTAAGAGGAGCACAGAGAAATCAATACATATTGAGAGTCTGGGAACTTCCTTGGATGAAGTGCACACCTCCATCAGTAGTAAGGCAAAGTTTACAGGGTAACAGTAAGGCAAAGTATTGTTGGAGATCTGCCGAAATGGCTTGTCGTGCTTTAAGTCACTAGATAAAACTTCACTTTCAAACCTTAAACTAAGTATCTGTTTTACACTTCACATTTATCAAACTACTAGTTTAAATAACATCATAATATTGGATAGTTTATAAAAGTTTATTAAATGTCAGTAATCTTTACAAAGCAAACATTAATAGCAATAAGCAAAATTTTTGCAAAATATGTACAAAAGTAAGAAGCCTTAATGAACTAGCAACTCATTTCATAAAATCAAGCTGTTCCTTCCATTTCCTTTAGAAATAATTTATTGCCAATCCTAAACTAAAGCACTGACAGAAAATAATTTACAATATCAGATAATGTGCTTTAATTCCTGGAAAGTTATAAAAAGATGCAAGTATAAAAAAAAATCCTAAGCCACAAAAACTTTTATACAGAGCTGATACAAAGCATGTTTTTGTTCGGTCCAGTATCTATAAGGTTGTTATGAAATATACTTTTTGAAAAGGCTTCTTGTGGTGAATAAGCTCTCACCACCTTATAGCATAGAAGAGCCACTAAAGACATTTTATGCTTCTGCTTTCAAGTAAGAGGTAAAGAAAGGGTGAATGAAGAGTTTGTTGCATTGTTAAGTACACTTTCCAAGAGTTAATCCCTATCCGCTCCTTCCCTTTTCCCCCTGGTATGACTGAGGACAAATGCATCCCTTCCTATGGCAAGAAATAGTATAACACGCTTCCAAAATACAAACCCAATTCAGATACCAAGCAGCATATTTCTACCATGACATTCACTGATTAAAATTTAATGCATAGTGAGTCCTGGGACACTTTAATCCATCTGGAAATTTTCAACAGCAGATTTGGATAAGGCGCAAAATCTCTTTTATCAACCCAGAAAATACTGGCCTATCATTAATGCTTTTTGATCCATATAAGCTCTGGCATTTGAAAGTAGATGGTCCGGACTGGCTAACACAAGAATGAGCCTATTTATTGAAATGCCAGCCATACATTCAAGCACAGACATAAGCATGCTAGTGTTGCACACTGCACGGCAAATGCGACCGACAGCCAAGTGCCAGCCTAGCGCCAGTGTCAACCTGCTGGTACTTGAAGAAGCCATGAGGTCCAACTTGTTAGTTTAAAATACCCAGGCTTAGACTTATACTTCAATCTCTAGTATGAATTTATTAAGCCCTAACCTCGTACCTTAATATAACGGGTATATACTGTTTCATTTGCTTTATTTAGAACATGGAGACACATACACACTCACTCACATACAATCCTTCCCTCTCTCCCTCATGTTTACTGGACCCAAAAGCCAACCTGTTTCCTATCGTTAAAAAAAAAAAAAAAATCAGTACTGTTAGTCAAGCAGCACAACACATGGACAGATCATGTGACTAATGGAACTTAACCTGTTGGAATGACGGGAAAGAGAAAGTGACCCAGCACTAAGATCTCCAACTGAAAAATACACATGAAAAATTTGTTCTTGAGTCCTCAAATAAAACTAAAAGAAATGAAAAGGTAACAGAGTGACTTTCTCTAGATTTATTAGGGAGTTTGTTACAAATATTTGATGGAGCTTTACAGGCATGATTTCAAGGATTCAAACAGAAATTAAGAGTTAACACTGATATTTAGCCTTCTCATTACACATACAGAAATAACATTGCTACAAATTGCAATGGAGAGAATTTTGTTTCAAACGGCTTGGTTTGGGGTTTTGTCTAAATGTATCATTATATAATGAAAGCACCAATTTGAGGGCTTCTCAAATAGCGATTTGACTTTCAGAACACAAGAGAACATAACTTGGTAACTTTATTCTTCATATAAATAAGGCATAACCGGATATGTGTGCTAATGGCTGAAAATACATTTCATCAAAAGCATAAATACAAGTATTTGGGTATACATTGGGAAGGTAAGATTTACTCATTCTTTCTTATAAAAAATTAGAGAGCATGTGAATTCTGTTGAATCTAAATCAATACTTCTAATCATTTCTGGTATTACGGTCATCTTCCTTCCTTCCACTTTAAACCAACCACTGCCACCGACTGAACGAGGATTTCCCTCAACTACCTACCTCACTTGAGGGATTCACCAGAGGACCGTCACTCTGTAAAACACATGCCAACAAAACTTCAAAGAAACAAAAGCGAAGAATCTTTTTCACTCCACCTTGCCTTCGTGGGTTGTGACTGCTCTCTAGCCACCAAGTGCCCTTTGCAGACAGTAAGACTGAAATAAAGATTTCAACCTAATATTTGGCAGAAAGCAACAATTTAGCTTATTAAAAATAATATTTTCTAAGGCGTGCAGAAGTATGCCTTAAATTATTTGGATATTCAGAAAACATTTGACAAAACATTTCCCTATAAAAATCAAGGCTTAAATTTGTGGTGTTTTTTCATTTATAAGGCAACTGTGTATACTATAAATTTTTTCAAGGTCAATGAAGACACTTGTGTGATATCTCCTAAGAAT
>NW_011888924.1:311606-345879 GCF_000151845.1 Pteropus vampyrus
AAACTTCAAAGAAACAAAAGCGAAGAATCTTTTTCACTCCACCTTGCCTTCGTGGGTTGTGACTGCTCTCTAGCCACCAAGTGCCCTTTGCAGACAGTAAGATTGAAATAAAGATTTCAACCTAATATTTGGCAGAAAGCAACAATTCAGCTTATTAAAAATAATATTTTCTAAGGCGTGCAGAAGTATGCCTTAAATTATTTGGATATTCAGAAAACATTTGACAAAACATTTCCCTATAAAAATCAAGGCTTAAATTTGTGGTGTTTTTTCATTTATAAGGCAACTGTGTATACTATAAATTTTTTCAAGGTCAATGAAGACACTTGTGTGATATCTCCTAAGAATGAAATGAGAAGACATTCAGGTTTACGAACAGAATGTAATATAGAATTAGGCACATTTTATTCCAAATCATAACCATGAAGACTTAGAAAACCTAACACATCAAAAACCTTCCAATTTAAATCACTTTTTTAGAGATTATGGGGAACCTGGCATAGTGAAAACTAAACACCCTTTTAATTTTGTTCATTAAATTTCACCTCCCTCTTTATATAGTGGTATTTCAAAAGGATCTGGTTTTCATGATAAAGGTATAATGACTCTTTCAAATGGTTTAAAAATACAGGATACAAAAAGTGTGGACTAAAGCTTTCAGATTGAATCTTACAGTTCTACTGAGTGTCTAAAGAAGCCTGTCATTAAATATAAGTAATTTACTGCCTCAAAATACAGTCTAGATTTCACTATAAAAGAATGTTGACTCTGAGACATCACATGCACCAGGAAAGAAAATCGCAAATGCCCAAAATAATACCATATCTATTTGGTGTTTCAACATTTCTTGGTGGTGGGCAACGTGCGGAAACATGCAGATTTCTGCTTTGTCAGGTGGTATTTACTGTTCACATTGCCAGATCTTAAATATAATGTAAATAGACTAAGTTTGCTCTTTACACAGGGAACTTACTTCAGCTTTCGCTGGAGTTAAATATTGTTTTGGCCATTCAATAAAACTCTGCTAAATTTACACTCAACCAAAAAGTCTAAATGTCATCACCAGCACTGAAATCATTCTAACTGGATTTGAACAAAGTATTCTTTTTAGAAAGAAGCACTAGCTGTGGAACTATGCAAACACAGTATGCATGACCTATACTGTGAACTGGCTTTATCATGCTGGGCTACAGACCTGTAGGTCATTATCACCAGGGCATGAAAACTCTAGAAGTGATCAAGGACATGATGCATGGTGTAACTTCAAATGCAAGAAAAGTCAGTCCCTGTTTTGCTCGCTGAAAAGCCCTACTCTCACACTAGACAGCAAGACAGACCAACAGCCACTGTTTTTGGAAAGGCTGGGTGACTTACATTGACTCATCTTTCAAGAAATTTCTAGCCAATAACATACCTGAGAACACAGTCAGCTATAAAGTGACAGGTACAGTCCTAATCACAATTTTCAGGATAAGGAAAAAAGCTGCCAAACTTTCCAGACTGCCACCAGTCTCGTCCATCTGTTTCTCTAATCCAACCCTAACACCACGCACAATCTACAAGGCAGCACTTCCAGTAGAGCAAACCAGCCACGGTGACAAGTTCGCCGTGAATGGGTTTGTAATCACAAAGCTACTTCTTGGGCATGTTTTCTTTTGGTAAGTGATGGAGGGAGGTTAAATGCAATCATCTTTTAGTGTGAACTAAAAAAATTATTTACTCTTAGTAGTATCCTTAAAACATTCCAAATGTACATCAATAAAGCTGGAATTTCATAAACAATGATACAAACATGTACATACTGTGTCTTTTAGAGACTACTAAGAATGATCAAGAATCTGAAATAATACTATCTTGAATAGTTTGACAAGAAAATACTGTCACTGGCAAGCTCCAAATGAACAAAAATCCCATAAATGCCACAGTCTGAGTTGATGGGAATAAGACAGGAGCACAAAAGAAAGATGTTTGTGATGGGCCAACACTGACTTCCTACAGTAAGGCCCCAAATCATCTGAGACAGATTTAAAAGTCTGAGAGTAAAACATGTAACATTCTAGAAAGGGTATGTTTATTCCGAAAATTCTGTTATCAACCAGTTGCTTGCCAGTTTTAGATACTGCTAAGGCCAGAATGTTTTACATATGGCACTTTTGTCACATGGTATTTAAATATGAAAAGGGCAAATTATATTTCACTAATAATTTTGATCAAAACACTATAGATGGCACTTGCTTGCCTTGTGCTCTCCCGTACCATTTGTGAACTTTTATTAGCATCAAACCAGAAATCCTTATGTAAACTTTAAAACACTAAAAACATTACCTTTAGAAACCACAGAAACTGAGAAACAAAACAACCGATGTATATAAGCAATTAAAAATACATGAAGGCTAAATCTGTGTCAATCTACAGAATGTCATTTCTAGGATCGAAATGTTTTCCAATAGCCCTTTCAAAATAAGTCACCATAAAGCTAGGCACAAGTATCACTGCTATGTGCAGGGCAGACAAAAGATATCTTACTTGTTTAAGAACTGAATACTCTTAATCTCATACCTACAAATATTTAAGGACACCTTCTATACTTGGCACTACAGGAGAATTCAGTCTGAAAAGTGGAAGAACTTAAAGCCCGAAATATACCTCATCTGAGGTATGGCAGGAGATTACAACTCCACTCTAATGGAAGCCACAGTGAAGCAGATCGAAGCCTGAACTTCAGCACGCACTGCCGATGTCATTCAGTAGCTGCAGCCACAACCAAAGTCCGCAGGAGGAGGACTCAGATTTCCAAGGAGTTAAACATAGAACCAAGGTTTTTCTAATTCCTGTTGTAAACTATTTTAAAAAACAAAACAGAAAACAATCAAAAAGACAAAAAAGGTATTAAAATAGCCAGTCTTCTGTACATCACTGTAGCATGAGCTGCTTGAGGTTGTCATGAAGGATAGTATCCTTCACGTCGCGGAAAACGAGGCGGATGTTCTCCGTGTCGATAGCAGTGGTGAAGTGGTGGTACAAGGGCTTCTGCTGCTGGTCCCGGCGTTTGTTACGGAAACATTCCACCAGGAATTTTTGGACGTCTCTTAAGCAGTGGGGATCCCCTTCAAATTCTAAGAAATAGTCTTTGATGCTCACAATTTGCACTTTCTCCTCAAGCAAATCTGTCTTGTTTAAGAAGAGAATTATGGAGACGTTGCTGAAAACCCGGTTATTGACGATGGTTTCAAAAATGTTCAGAGATTCTGTAAGGCGATTGGTCAGTCGATCTTCCATAAGCACCTGGTCAAATTCACTTGAGGAAACAAGGAAAAGTATCGACGTCACACTGTCGAAGCATTCAAACCAACGTTTTCTTTCCGATCTTTGACCACCTACATCAACCATTTTAAAAGGAACATTTTTAATTTCAAAGTCGTACTCATGAATGCCTTTGGTGGGCCTTCTGGCAAACAGAATATCTTGTTGTGACGGAATATAATCCTGGAAAAGAAAAAAAAATGGTTTTCTACTCAGCAATCTAGGAGGAACCAGACCTGTTAATGTTCTACAAAATGACCCAGGGAAAGGATATGCAAACAAAACTATCCTTTTAACTCTTTTCCTGTTTGGGAAAAAAAAGTGCAGCTTGCTGCCCGTGTTAATTTAACATCATGCATAGGAATGCTACGTCTTCTAGGATTTGACATCTTCAGTGATCAAGAATTACTATATTTTGTAAATGGAAATACCACTACTAAAAGCAGGATGCTATAAATAGAACACTGTCATTTGTTTCCAAAGACAATCGATATACTAGAGCGATGCTAAAATAATAACATAAGCAAGATATTTCGTGGCAAACTTTGGGGGTAAGGTTTGGGCTGTGATCCGCGAGTTATCTCGGGGTAAATGCAGCCGCAAGCACTGCTGGTGAGTATTCTCAGGGCAAATGGGAAATGGGTTAATGACATCTGCTGCTAATATTAAAGCACCAATACTATTAAGTGTTCTCATTATAAAATGCCAAGATATATTAAAATGCCAGTGTATAAAAACTGGTTCAAAATTCACTGCAAATGAGCAGCACCTGCTGTTTTTATCACCTTTGCACTACTACGCATATTTAGGTCTTATCTACCAACTATCCTCTGCTGAGTGTCTACTTCAGTATTGCTCGCCATCACCTAGTCTTAGTTTCAGCCAAACTGACCTCACTGCTCACATATCCACTTGCTCCTTGTCCCCCTAAAAGCAATGAGGTCTGAAATGTCAATTCATGAAAATCACTTCCCAGTTCAAGGTTCTGCCTCTCTCTCTCGCTCTCTAGCCCATTCTAAACATTCCTTTACTGTGTGCCCGCCTGCAGGACACACAGTGCTCACTCCGTGTTACTGTTGCTGCTCTACTATGTGTGTGGAAAACACTTCCCCTCCTATAACTAATCAACTGAATTTACTCTGGGCCACTTCCTAGGTTTGTTTCCAGGGAACAGTAAAGCTGTGTTCCAGCTTTCTCATCTACTGACACAAGTAGCCACTTACTCTGTCACCCCTTTACCTGTGAAAGGAAGGTGACCACACCTGGCCTACCTGCCTCTGACGGAGAGTTGTACGTTATGCAAAGATCAAAAGAGCCTTTCTCTGTGAACAGGATGAGACAGTCCGCAGCTGCTGGGCGCACTAGCTACCCGAGCTACCCGCCCCTCGACAGTGCACTTCCTGATGCAGCGTTAACGGGTTCTTTCTCTGCTCAGGCTAGTACTTCCCCAGAACTCTGACACGGTTTTTTGGCAATACCGAACAGGAGAGCTTTTAGTGCTCATCGTCAAGGTCAAATAGTTTTAAAAAGCAAAGCGAGATTTTAAGACAATGCTGACTGTTATTCACAATGCTGTATTTTATGCCTTTCCAAATAGTGAAATATGATTTTAAAATGTCATTACAATGTGAAGACTCATCTCCTAAAAATGGTACATTGGAGTTAAGAATAAAAAAAAGTAAGCAGTTCTCAGTTATCTGTAACCCACAACAATTTATTAAATAACTCCAGGACTCCGATAAATGTGCTGGTGTCTCCATGTTTCCTCGTAGCTTCTGCTCACGTAACTACCTACTTTACTCATAATCGGCATACTCACACAATTTTTATAGTCCCCCCTTCCCCACTTTTTGCCTAACATTTAATCATGAACTGTTCTACATGCTGATACAGTTGTATTTCACTTTAAAAGAGTATAAAATATATCAAATGGATTGTGATATAATTTACAAAAACATTCTTTAACTAGTGGTCACTTAGAATGTTTCTAATTTTTTGCTTTAATAGCAATGCTGCAATTAAAATTCTTGGGCAAATACTTTTTTTTTTTTCTTTTGGACTATTTCCTGAGCCTAAATAACCAGGAATAAGATTATGAGATCAAAGGTTATAAACATTTTGATGACCCTTAATACTTGATTGCTTTCTAGAAAGATGGTATCAATTTACTCTGCCTTTGGTGTGCCAGCTGCTTCATAAACACGCTAGCCCTGAGTTGCTCTTTTTTAAGATAATTTTTCTAATTCCATAAAAATAAAAAATTTTTAAAAAAAGTTCTTTGTTATTACTTTAATTAGGAGCTAATAGTGTAGTTAGGAAGCTAAAAGCTAATTCATATGAAGCATAAAACATAGGACAATGTAATGAAATCCTAAATGGTCTGGCAGCAATAGTGGTTAGCACTGTGAATTCTAGAGCCAGTACTCCACATAGCAGCAGTGACCTTGGATAGGTCATTTACCCTCTCCGTCTCAATTTCCTCATTTATAAAATATAATGACATTCATAGGGGTGCTGTGAGGACTAAATGAGTTAAATAGATGAAGTGCCTAAGAACCATGTTTGACAAATATGTTATGTGTTACTAGTCTAGCTGTTCCTATTGCACCTGCCACCACCACCACCACTGCTGTAGAGGGGAAATCAAGAAGGCTGTGACAGCCAGGTAAACTTCCATTCGAGCCTCTCGAGCAAGTCTCATTTTTAAATGCTCATCATTCATTTGTACTTGACAATCTCTTCAAAAACACAACATATTAAGAACACTCATGTTCTTCCTTACCAACTTCTGTCAGTCCAACTAGTGTGCTTCCCTTTCTACTTCCTGCCTCAACAACAACGTCAGCGTTTTTTAAGCCTCGCCATCACCCTGGACTCTTCTCTATCATCTCCTATCTTATATGAAATCCTGTTGTTTCTTCTTTGAATCTTACACTCCCCTTTCCTCCTTATTTCCACCGTCCCCACTTTTTTTTCATCTCAGGCATGAATGATCATCTCTTCACTAGTTCCTCTGCCTTCAATGTCTCACATCTCCTGGCTCCATCTCTGAACCACTTCCAGACCAACCCCCTGCATCATGACTTCGGAACTTACGGTGCGCTTCCTTCCTTACTCCATCAGATCCAAACTGCCAACTGGCTTTCGTGACCCTCCTTACTCCCCGTCTTCTAGAACCAGCAGACCGCTGTACACTGTTGAGGCTTGCCACAGAGCTTAATGACAGACCTGCACAAAGCTTCACGCTGATACCATTATCTGTCCACTGATTTCCACGACAGTGCAAATGCAATGAACAATGCATTCAAACCCAAGCTCCTGCCTTCTAGAAATCTGTCTTTATGTAAGAACCAAGAACGTCACAAATCCTTTGTCAGACAGACGTGCTGCCTAAAACTAAATGAGACATCCAGCTGTTTCCCATCTCAGTGTGCCAGATCTCCTCTTTCGATATCCAAATCAAACCTATCCTTCAGGGAGCTCAGGTTCACTTACTCTTACTGGCTAGCTCCAACTGCTCCAGTAAAAACATCTCTCTCCATTCTATGCATTAATATTATCTTCGTGATCAGTATAATTTAATTGTCCTCTGCTTGTTTTATATATATTAGGTTTGTCTCTGATTAAAATGAGTTCCTTAAATATAGGGATCAAAGAACAAAACAGCTAACACTTGAGCATTTATTACATGCAAGGCACTCTTCTGAGAGCCTTGCTGGGTGCTATGGACTGAACTGACCCTACCCTAAATTCCCCGAAGCCCTAACACCCCTAATGTGATTACATCTGCGGACGAGGCTTTACGGAAGTAACTAAGATTAAATGAGGTCATATGGGTGGGGTCATAATCAGACATCATTTGTGGCCTTATAAGAAGAATGAGAAATTCACTCCCCTCCCACCTCCATTGTCCCATGTGCATGCGCTGAGCAATGTGAAAGCCATGTGAAGACACAGGAAGAAGGCCACTGTCTGCAAGCCAGGAAGAGTCCTCACCAGAAACTGATCATGCTAGCACCTTGATCTTGGACCTCCAGCTTCTACAACTGTGAGAAATAAATGTCTACTGCCTAAGCCCAACCCGCTCCCCCTGGTCTATGGTATTCTATTACAGAAGAGTGAGACTAAGACATCGGGTTTATTTCATCATCCATAAACTCTACGAGGTCAGTTCTCTTACTATGCCTATGACATGGATGGAAAAAAGCTAAGGTTTAGAAATGCCTAGGGTCACATAGAGGCAGTCTGTGACGGAACTGGGATTAGAACCAGACGGTCTGGCTGCAGAACCCATGTCCTTGACCCCTGTGCTGTTCTACCTACCAGAGGGTCATGGAGCTTGGCACACAGCGGGGCTTCAATGGCCCTGGTACTACAGTCAAAGATGGAGAAGCAACTGCAACCCTGTGATTTGTGTGACGTGCACAGAATGGGTGGCCATCTGTAGCACACCAGATTTATTCTCCCCTCCTTTACAACTACTTGCTAATCACAGCACCTTTTTTTTTTTTTTTTTTTTATCCCAGATGTGACCTCAAACTTCCTAACAAAAGACTGTAAGCAGCTAGTTCAAACCAACTGAAGCTGGCCTAGAGTTTTTCATTCAAAAGCTTTTGGCTGACTGCCTACTACATGCCAGGCCCTGTCGTTGGGCATCAGGAACTCAACTCTTCACAATCAAAAGATGAGGTCCTTGCTCCTATGGAAAGAGGTGGGTAAAAAACCAATAACCGTATAAATAAACAAACTGTAACAAGAACAACGAAGCCTAAAAAAAGGCTGATTGAAAACAAGAATAGGGAACGTACTTTGAACGGTGTGCTCAAAGAAGGCCCATCTAATCTAAAAAGGCAAATTAAGAAGAGCAAGTCAAGTCAGCAGTTTCCGGGTGGGAAAACATGAAGCAACTCTTAAAAATTAGTTTATCCAACAAGGCTTCACTCCATTTGGCCTATACTTAACTTTTTTTAAGGGCTTATAGTCTGACCAGATGGAAAAGTGACAATGAAATAAGTCTTAATAAAAAGTTCCACTGATGTGGACTGAGTAAACTCAGATATACATGGAGATTCCAATTTCTGGAACACCTGAGTCTAGGAAACAGGCAGAAGAAAAACATACTGGTTTAAAAGCACACAAATGTAGTTTAGCAAAATACAAAATAAGGAAAAATACAAAAATTGTCCTGCTAGAGCAAAAAGAAGGTACTTTTTCCACATGTTCTAGACACATTAGTACTTTCCTACTTGCAATGGGTTTCACTTTGTGCTTTCCTTCAGTTTTATTTTTATAGTTAAAAACCTCAAAAAAAAAATCATTTAAAATTTATAAAAGAAATGTGCTTTAAGAGCAGGTGAACAAAGCTATACCAAATTTCACAGGTAACAAATGACTCTAGGGCAATGGCTTTCAAACATTTTCTAAGCAACAGAAACCTTCCTTTCAATGAAGTCCCCTGCATGAGTCCAGTACAGAGAAGAGACAGTGCAGCTGCTCGGCCCACAGCAGGCCCAGAGAACAGCACCAAGGCCAGCCACGGTGCAGGGGACAGCTGCTGGCTGAGGGAGATGGGGCAGGAAAACCACACTCTCTCTAAGGGAGACCTCCTCTCCTACGTCACTGAGTCTCTTCAACAGGCCTCGGAATCTAGCCCTCCCACACTGTAACTCAATACAAAGGGGTCCCTAATTGAAAAATATCATTTGCTTAAAGGTTTTTAAATCAATTAACAAGCAATGTTCTTCCTGTTTCTGCTTACAAAGAAAAAAAAAAAAGACATGAAGTAGAACAGATAATGTATAATCTCCTTTTCAAACATGAACTTCTTTCTCTGAACAGTTTTGTGCTTTTATGAAGCCGTGGACAGGCCATTCCTTAAGGAAATGACAGAGAACTGGATAATGGAGGAAAAATGAAGCAGGAACAGTTAGAATACTGCCACCAGGAAAAAGGAAGAAGCGAATAGCTTGATACAGAATTTTTATAAACTTCCCAACATCAATATCCCAACTACTGCTTTTGAATAGCAATAAACATTCAATTTAAAAACTTACTGGTTCTCCAAGTTTCTCCAAGTTATCCAGGAAATATTTTACAGATTCACCCTAAAAACAAGAAGAAAACAAGGTTATTAGGGAGTGGAAATGGAAGATTTTGTTATAACAGTTTATATTACATAAGTGATACCCTCAAGTGATCACCTATTTGGATAGGATTACATGTATGCCTATTGACATCACTTTATATCCAAAGGGAAGATGTAATTAAAAAGTGAAAACTGCTTTTGAGATAAACACACATCTACAACTGAAATTTAAGTGGGACTATTTTGCCTACATTTCTCTATTCTAAGTTTACACCAATGGTAGTTATCTTCGGAGACAAGAGTAAATTAGAGATGAGGCGAGAAAACTAAAAAAATCTTCCGATGACCAGCATATATGCCTGGAGATACATCTTGCTCCGGAAGATTTTCAATAATGCTGCAAGCTTCCCATCTCCAATACGTCTTCTTTTCCTGAGACCAGCCTACTTTCTCTGAGCCCAGATTTCTACTGGCCCTCCAGGCAATTTTGAACATCTGAACTGTATGAGAATACATTCCTACAAGGAAATTTTGAACAGAAGACAGACAGATAAGAGGGTAGTAAGTGATGGTGGATGACACTGCTTTTTTTTCTGGACCTGGAATTCTAGTACAGTATTTATAGCATCTGAAAATGATTTTTAGGAAAAGGGAAAAGAAAAATCTTCGAGGAAGTCATTTTAGGTCGAATCTGTACAAATATTTTGCACTGTATCATCTATTTTAATGAGAAAATAATATTTTGTTTTGATGGATAACATTTATAGGTCAAAGGGAATCTAAGCTTAACCTTTAAATAACATCAATATTTCCTTATAGGATTATTTATACAACTCAAATAAAGTTATACATTTAAAGTACTTAAGTAAAATTCAAATAAATATTGTTTCACTGAAGCATATACAAGAGTCTCTTGGACAAATACAGTAAAAGACAATCACGCTGTTTATGAGTTAGACCAACAAAATTGTTACCCTTTCAATAATGTGTACATTAAATACTCATATTAAATATCTTAAGTGAAATTTAACACATTTCAAAAAAGATATTTTTTGACTGGTAGTGTTGTAGATTGCACTTATTTTTTCCTTGATTTCAGAATTAATATAAATTTGACATGGAAAATTTGAAAAATAGAAAAAGGTACAAAGAAGGAAACAGGCAATAACCATTAAGTCCACCACTCAAAGACAACCACAGTTAACATTTAAGGATATTTCCTTCTAATCAACTTTCTGTGTATCTAACATAGCAGAAATAATAGAGATAAGTCTGCATCCTAATGTTTCTACTTAAGTTAACTGTAAGTAAATTTCAGTGGTCAAAATAATTCCTAGTGTGTTTATGTTAAAAAATTAAATAAAATCACTAATCCAATGTTGGATAGTTGAGTTACTTCCTTTTTTTAGTTAAGTTTTAATATTTTAAAAATAAATACTGTTGTGATGAACAGCTTTCAGTATAGCTTAATGTGCTCTTGAATTATGTCCTTACTGATCTCAGAATTACCAACACAAAGAGGTTAAACATTAAGATGCCTACAACTTACTGCCACAAAAGATCTACTGATTCTTCCCTATCTAAGAGTTAAAAAACCTAAGCTTATTAATAGTGAAATTATGATGACTATACACCAAGCCAATACTCATATGAGAGTATTTTGCAGATGCTTCTATAATAACCTAAGGTGCAAACTCTGAGAGGCTCCATGTTGTGATGACTGATGCTAGACTGTGTGATGCCAGAGCAAGGGAGCTAGAAAATTACATATTCCCTATCCAAAACAACAATAAAAGGTCAACTAAAAAACTATTTATTCCAATTAGCATTGTTGTTTATCTTAACTAATTGTCAAATAAATGAAAGTTAAAGTAACCTTAAGATGAACATATTACCTAAAGCAGCAAGCTCCACTCCCCCTTTTGGAAAATAAATGTTTATTCCCGACCTACTGTTTCGAGAGTATAGGGAAACTGGTATACTCATTCTAGTGACCTTGAAAATTCAAACTTTTTAGAAAATTATGAATTGTATAATTCATAAAACTTTTAATGAGCTCTTGCCCATTCTATGGAATTTATTCAACATAAAATGATACAAACAAAAAGATATTTTACTCAGTTGTACCTATGATAGCAAGATTTCAAAGTTCATTTTCCCACTTTGTAGGAGAATGATCTAATATTTTGGTACAGTAACAATAACATTATAAGTCATCAGATAAAAATTATTTTGATATATCTGCTACATGTGAAATATTTATACCAGTAAATGCCAAATTAGACTGCAAAGTGAGGGTCCTCGACAACCATGTACCCACAAGATTTTTTGTGGGCTTGGCCCTAACACTCATTTGGCAGCAAAGCCTGACCTGAATTGATGTGAGGTTCTTTATAGTGCTTATTTCTTCTACTTAGTGAAACTATTCAAATGTTTTGCTGCAAAAAATTGGATATTACATAACAAACAATACATGCACTATATTTCCTTTCTGAAATCCAAAAAGTTCTAAATTCTGTAACAAATATGAACTCAAGGATTTATGATGAGAATGTATTCTGTACGCTTTGGTTTTAGCTATTTAAAAGACAGAAAGGCAATTCTGTGGCTCTGTGTGACTATATTCTATTTTCAAAAAAAAAAGAGGAAGAGGACCTGAAAAAGAAAAATCAACCCCTATTGTTCCTCCCCTGGGAAAAAAAAAAAAAAAAAAAATCTTAAAAGTTCTTTTCATTGAAGCGTCCTGATTTAACTTTCTTCCCTAAGAGGGCACCTTAGATCTTTTGGGTTCAAATTACTACATGTGTTTGTTTATTGGGAATTCCTAATCACACCAAATGGTAATTACCAAAATCAAATGGTAATAATTATAGAAATATGCATATGTTCCTGTTATTAAATTTCAACTTCTACTGAAGGAAGTTTCATCAGTATTATTTACAAAGTCCTTTGTGCACTACAGACTGTGTTAACATTAAAATATTATAACTTACTTTGACTCATTTCAACGTGTGGATTATCTCTAATATCTGAAGTCCTAAATAAGGTGCCCACTGCCAACCAACTATATTTTGTCTTCTCCTTTACCACTCAGCCAGTATCTATCTATTCAAGGAATATAAATGAAAAAGTTCGTTCATCATTTTATATCATAGATGCTACTGATTCTTCTTTTAGTAAGAAAACAGGGTGGGAGACACAAGAGGAGGCTCCGCAATGTTTTAATGCAAGTGATTCTGAACTAAAGCCTCATACTGCCGAGAGATCAGGCTGCCCCAAATTAAACTACTTTGAAACAAATGATTTTAAACACATACGCACAAGTGCATGCAAATACACACATGCATGTGAGAACATAAATATGCTATAAAAGGATGAATGTTCTTCTGAATTAGGTAATTTAGGGGAAATTTCTTACAGCAGCTTTAGAGTTTGGGGGGAAAAAAAGGGAAAACTTATCTTTTTATAATCTCAAAAAAGTTCCAAATTAAAAAATATAAAATGTGTGTTATTTGCGATTTCACCATGAGGGACGTGGAAAATGAATGACATCTCTGTTCTCAGTAAGCCCAAAAGTCTGGTCGTTTGTCACCTTGTTTGTGCTTTAGTGCCCTTATGCAAACTTTATACCTAGTTCAGTGCCTTGGCACCTGGTAGCCTCTTCTTCTTCCTCTCCAAGTGTTTGGTGAATAAAGTATGCATAACTAGGGAAAAATTTATCTCAAATATTTTTTTCTAACAGTTTCAGAAATGATCAAAAGTCTTCTAGCTGTCTAATATTAATATGAAGGGAAAGACGTGAATTCTAGTCTAAACTTCTCTAGGCCTCAATTTAATCAGCAGTAAAATGAGGAAGTTCTGTGATTCAATGGATGATCACTAAGTTCTGCCTTAGGCAACAATTTCAGATTATACAATTGATTTAAAGTTCTTCTTTCCTTGGATCTTTGTGTCTATTAATCTTAAATTCACTTTTGCTGTGACTCATATGTGTCTATTAACCTTAAATTCACTTTTGTTGTGTTGCTTAGTTTCTTGGCTAATACGGAAGAAAATAATTTCACATATTGGGCAAGAAATATTATGTGTTTAAGACACACTTTTTGTTGGTTATAACTTGAGACTCGCTCCATTTTAACTTTTCCCAGTGTTTTATGTTACTGAAGAGAATTTTTAATAAAATTCCCAAGAAAAGCCATTACTACTTTTTAAATTTAAGATGTTTTGTCATCCCTTAGTTCTTTTTTCTTTGTTCAAAATTTTGAGATGACTTTCAAGGTTATTGTAGTAAGCCTGTAAAGTATAAAGTAGCATGGCACTCTGAAAGTCTTCCAGTATTTCTGTACCCTGTGGATATGTAAGTTCCACCTAAACGATAGCATAGCAGCCAGTGGACTTGGGTTGTAGTCACCAAATAGGCTTTGCTATTGACAATGCCAATTAACAATGGTGAGCTTATGTTAACTCAAGAATAGAATGACAGATGATATTAATTAGCTCATGTCCCTTAGAATTTAAAGATTTTATTAGTTCTATAAACTATATATTTTGTATCAACTACACAAAGGTGCATCTAAACTAGAAATGGACTCAGTGTTGCCCCCATTCACAAGAATCATGTATTACAAACATGCTTTCTTTGCTTGCAAAGACAAAACAGGTCAGAGACTCTGAGTTTAAAGTAACAGAAAAGCTGAGAAAAAAAAAAAAAGAAAAAATATCATTTATTAAACAAATGTGTAGTGATTTATGTGCCTGGTTACTGAACTGGTGACAGATTTATTCAACGCTCTCTTCTGCAGCGCTAAAACATATTAAGGACTAGATTTAGAATGTACTACTTTAAAAGGATGTGGAATTTAAGCTGGACAGCCAAAGAATACACAAGAAAAAATTATCTGCTTTTTTAGAATATACTGAAATACTGGCAGCTTTACGTTAGTAGAAAGGGGGCAACTCTACTTATACAATATAGGTACAAAGCAGAGATTTGTAACTTCAAAGTCTGATCTAAACTTCTAAAGTCTGTAGAGATACAAAAAAAAAATACATTGTTTTTTAAAAAGGCACACGTATTCTAAAAAGAAGTTTGGCAATATGTAATAGGAGCTTTGAAATGGTCTTCTCACAGTACCACAGAAAAAGTATATGCCAGTGCAAATGGTAGTGAATTACCACCGTGGCAGAAGGAAAGGCTGGTTGAGAGCCACTGGAGTGTTCCTTCCATGTCTATCTAGTCTAAAGCTAGGGTCCTCTGACCATGACCCGCAGGCCAAACCGAGCCCACTGCCCGTTTTGTATGGTCCGTTTCTAAATGGCTGGACCAAAAAAAAAAAAGAAAGGAAGGAAGAAAGAAAGAAAATCAAATGAGTATTCTGTGACTTCTGAAAATGATAGGAAATGCGAATGTCTGTCCACGAATGGAACTGTAAGGGAGCACAGCCATGCCCGTTGGTGTGCTGCCTATGGCTCTTCCCTGCCACAGCAGCCACAGCAGAGGCTCTCTCCGCTCTGCACTACAAACTGCACTGACTCAGTTGTAACTTGAAAATGTGTCAAGTGTCACCAGCATTGCCATACCGTGACTTTTTTACTGCTAGTGCACATTCATTGAAACGAAAAGCAAAAAAGAGGACTCTAAATGTCATGCTTTTTAGGTACAACGGAATGTGGATAATTTTGATATCAAATTAGATAACACTGTTCATTAAGCACTGACATTGTAGCTATGCTAAATAATAATAAAAAAAATGTACGTCTACATTACCAGACTAAGCACTCTTCAAAATAATCTCAACTCACAGGAAAGCAATGGTCAGAAAACTTACAAAATTTAAAATGAAATAGTTACTCAAAGCAGAATTTCTTCACACAAGTAAAACATGAAAAAAATGAAAGTGCAACCAAAGTAAGCTTCCGAGTAGTTCATATTTGTCAGTCAAGCAAAGACTACCATTTGTTGCTCAGTTGTTTACTCGGAATCGACGCCAAGTTCGAAGTGACTAAAGAATTGGCCTGCATTAACAGTTTGTGCAGAAGGACTACAGATGAGGCTAATTTCAAAGAAGCTGAGAAAACACTAAATCAGTACAACATACACTGTAACATGCTAGGGTGTGTTAAAACTAATGGTGGCAAAACTATGCATGGAGCAGAGAAGGGGCGAATTTACAAAGGTTTCACAAATGGTTATGCACTGTATTATTCACCAGCAAATACTCTGTGGGAAACATATGAATTTAGCATGTTACTGATCCAGTAGTGTCAATAATAAATTTAATTCGCTCTCATGAACTTGACCATCATCGGTTCCATAAATGTCAGATACAGAGGTTGAATATGCTGATGTGCCCTATTACACAGTTTGATGGCTTAGCGGAGGTAAATTTTTACTGAGGTTTTTTGAATTAATGAATGATATATTTTTTTTCTTTCCAAACAAGAACTACCTTCAAATACTAATGTAGACCACTGAGTGCCTTTGGAAATAAACTTTAGGGAAGACTTAATTATATTACTTCACGTATTCGACCCAACATTAAAGCAAAACTTGTACTGTGGTAAAGTAATTTCAACAACTAGCATTATTTGAATCATGAGCAATATCAAACTGGTTTATACGCTTTATTAGCTGTCAAGTTAACAAGAAGCAAGGCCTCCCTTCTCACACAAATTTGTAGCAGATATGTTTCCAAAATCAGATTACAGTTCCTGCAGCATCTTTCAGACACCAATGCAAATGCACAGGAAATTTCCATATTTCAAAATCCATTTAACAGTGCACTGGGGAGCTTCCACCTAACCTTCAATGGGAAATGGTTAATTTGCAACATAAATGACATACATGCCAAGAGGCAAACATCAAGAAGAATCTATCATAACTCTATAAATGTCTTCCAAGCAATGACTATGCTTAATTAGAATCATTCACTCACTTGGCAGTATCTATCTATATCAAAAGACATTTTCAAGGATTAGTGTAAAATTTCATTACTGATCAGCATTAATGGATGAACGTTTGCAACTGATTTTGACAGAACACTAAAACTTTGAACCCAATTAAGCAAAATGTTATCCTTCTCCCAAAGAATCCCATTCTTCTCAATAGTAACCTTATATTACAAAGCAGTGGATACAATTTCATTATTATATTTTGAATTTCATCAATAAAATTGTGAACATTTGTGTTGTATCTTCTTATATAAATACCTACACGTCTTTAATTTTGTCTCTTGGCACATGAAGTCTAAAATGTCATACTATGTGACCATTCAGAGAAACAGTTTTAACTCCAATTCTAGATCAACAGTTCTTAATCCTAACAGTGCAGACCTGCTTAATGTGCTTGTTAAACCAGATTCCTAGGCCTACCATAAATCCACCAAATCAAAACCTTAAGCTCCAAGAGAAGTAATTCTGACATAGCCATCCCTAGAATCGGTTCAGAGCTGGACATTCATCTTACTAAAAATTGGATTTTATATTAATTTGATCTTTTGGTACTGATTCTACCAAAACAGCGGGTTTTTTTTTTTTAAGCCTTGTAAAAATGCCAAGAATATTAAGTAGATTAGAAACTTATTTGCTTTATCTTATTACAGAAGTAAGTTTCAAGCAACACTTACATTCAATTAGAGCTTACAAATAAACATGAGGACTTCATTTGACATATTTAAATTATGAAACATAAATCGTCTATAAACAGAGCTTTCCCTTTCTCTTTTTAAAAACCGATTTGGTAATTCATACATCTTTACTATAGTTCTAGCTATAGTTCCTCTCCACATCCTTAGAGCTTATTTTCAAATGTCCACCATAGTCCACAGCTTTCAAAGCTAACTCTCTGAGACTTTTGTGGTTAAAAATTAATGAACCTGGTACTCCAGTTTTAACACTGTTAAGCTACTATAAAAGCACAACTGAGAAAAACTATTAGAACTGCTACTTATATTTTAGCATATGACTGTGAGGAACTTAAAACCTCAATTAAACTTAAAATTAATTTGCTTCTACAACACAAACTGTGCATGATTGGTAAATAGAGCAATTCAAAGTGTTTAATAAGAAGCACTCTATCTTTTTACCTGGTAAACAGGTAAAAATTACACCGTGGAATGAAAACATCAAATAAAATTCAATGGAATGCATACTATAAGTCATATATCAGATTTTAGTTTGCTACTAAAATGAACTACCATTGTTTAATCTTGTAAAATGTCTAGAATTTAATTGCTGGCCAATTAAGTAGGCTGTAAATGGCAGAAAGTTAACTGTGAAAAAATAAGTCAATAAAAAAAAAATAAGTCAGTTTAAAAGTATCCCATTTTTATGTGTTAAGGTCCTTTTTGTTATGAGACTAGCACCACAATTTTTGTTTAAAAGTAAGTATGCTAGTACAAGACATTAAAATTCAGAGAAAATCTAGGGCTTGTAGTATTCCAGGTTAAAAAATAAATAAAAATAAAATTCAGAGAATATCTGTATTATCGAGATAAATAAACTATAAGAAATTTTCTTTTGAAATCTAAGTGTACATGTGATTCTGAAAATGACAGCGTAACTCAGTTAATATCCAGTTTCTCCCTTATATAGAGAACCAACCACTAGTCCAGAGCTATAAAAAGCAAAACATTTCCTAAAGAAGTACTAGTAAACTACAAAATAGGTCTGTGTTCTCAAATGGCTAAGTCCAATGGTTTAAAGTGGCTTACATACTTTCCATGAATATTAATTCCTTCTATTTGCAAATGTGTACTATTTCAAAGAGGAAAAAAATATCAAGATAGGAGAGAAATCTAAAAATCTGTTTACTCCTTACATTAATTACACCTGTGAGTCAGACTGCCCTATTGTACTGCATCTTTTGCCATAATAAGGTTTTTGTATACCTGTAATATGTCTTTAATGCTCATCAGTCTTAGAGTCCCCAAACCAAGCCTGGTCAAAATGTTTTCTGAATATTTATTAAGCAGGCTTCATTAAGCATATGTCAGAGAAATCTATTCAATAGCAAACATTAATCTGCCTTTAAAAGTGACTGACAGTTTTAAATCAATAATTCACATCTGTATACACTAGTAATTTAAGCCCTGCAAATATCTTGGTGAAGCCACATCTAAGTAAGGAGCCGTCAGGCCAATAGTCTATTAACAGACTTTGTGTAATAAAAGCTTTTCCATCTAGCATTTATTTATGTAAGTTTTACAGCAAGAATCAAATACCAAATATAAAAAAGGTACAAGATGAAAAAGTTTAGGGTTAAAGTTGGTTAATGAATCAAGACTTCATTTCAATGTAAGGAATAGCTAGCAAAGAGAGAAGGTAGTATTTCACATTATTAAAAAACAATTTCCTACTTTATTTGTCCTTTATTGTCTCTTCACATATTTGCATGAAAATATGAAAAATAACATGATATTGCTGCTTACACTATTTGAAATCTAAGATTATAATACTATAATTTCTTAAAGACGGTAAACTTAAAACCAGACCTAATTATATTTAAAGAGTTTGTTCATAGCTTTGAAAATGACTCTTAAGTGAAAAGATCTTGAAATCATTCTATTTCAAATATACCACCTTTGTAATGGGTTCCATATCGTTCTCCCCCTTAATTTTAATTTCAAAGTGAAATACAGTAAAGAGGCTAGCTCCACACACAGGGCAGGCACCGAGCTCTCCTCCCGGGCCTCAGAGCCTGCCATGGAGCAGTTTCACTTCTTTCTTTTACTGCCTTTCCAACATTCTCGTTTCGTCTAGTCTTCACGAGGGGCCTATTTGACTGTTCCTTATCACTGAGATGACCTACTTTTTTGTTTAACGACTTTCTGTATTCATTTTTCTCTGGAAAAAACATAAAGTATTGATGTGACGCATAGCACATGTTTTTAATAAGGGTGATATTGTCATCTTTGTCATTAAAGCATGAAGTACCTTTTTGTTTGGTGCGCCACGAGCAAGACTGTATTTACTTAAACTCAAAGAAATATAAACTTATTTTCTTTTGCTTTGCATTTAGGTCAAAATTATGTAGACTACAACTGAATGAAGAGTTTCAAATTTCTTGCGAGCATTAGCTAGTGCATCACTTAAAACTTCCAAAAGAGCTAAAATCAGTTACAATATAAACCACTGCAATATTTGAAAACAGTTTTTCAAATTAAATACTTTTTCAGATTAAGAGTTTATAATAGCCTAAGTTGAATACCATACCTGTTGAATGTAGACAATTAATTTCAATTATTTCTTGCATATAAGCTATAAAAACAAACTAGTGAGAAAAATTATAAATAAGAGATTTTTGGAATTATCACTTTGTTTTGTAAACTGCCCTTTCCTTGCCATTGCTCACAAATTAATAAATTCCTTTCTATGTCAATTTTTTTCAATTAGACTTATCACTAAAATAATTTAAGGCCAATAATCTTAGTTTCTCTAAGAGTATTCCTATAGTTGAAGCAAATTCCAACTCATACATAATAAAAATGTGCAATGCAGTTTAGTAATTCTCCTTCTACAGAAGTCACAAAAAAGAGCCTTATTTTATTGTTTCATCCTAGAGAGAAGAGAAAAAACTTAGTTATATGTCTAATAAGCATTTGATACATATGTATTTTATGTATATGTTATCTAATTACAAGCTACTCAATTTTGTTATCTTAACAAAGTATCAATTATTCTCAAAAGGCTTTATAAGAATTATAGCCCCTTCTTTAAAATAATACAGGTTTCAGAGTGGAGGCCAGCATTTAAGTCTTCTCTTAAAAATGAAACAAATTTTAAATGTGAGGAAGGAGTTTACTGCAGAGATGGGCTAGCTTTCACATGATAACATAATACTCGAAAGTATAGATAGCAACATGGCAAGATTTATTCCATATTTATTCTATGTTACCATTTAGTATCACCACTTTCTGTTCATTAAAAAAAATACAGGAAAGAATTTTCCATTTAAGTCAAATTTCCACATCCATTTCTAGAAGAATGCCTTACCAGTTCTCTGAGAAAAATCACCTCCTCCAGGAAATGCTAATGTTGTAACACTAAATGAACAGGATATAAAACTGTACAGAGAGTACAGAAAAGTTTACCCCGGCACCCAATCTTGTATTCAAATACCGGAAGGAAAAGACACCAAAAGGTCAGCAAAGATGTCTCTGGGTAACAGTGGCTAACTGAATGATTTTCTTCAATGGATATATGTTTTAAAATTTAAACTTTAAAAACAAAACTAATTTGCATTCTGGAGTCAATAATTCCCTCAAAAACCAACTTTCCTGCTTTTCAGTTTTCACATTAACACTAAAAAGCTTAAGAGTTTTGACAAATTCCTCAAAGATAAAATACTTTTCTGAAAAAGGTCAATCATATACAATATCAATAGCATATAAAGAAACATTTAGCTTTACCAGAACTAGAAACTTTCAGTAATAAATATTTGATTCTCCCCCCTCAAAACAAAAAACACAAAAAACAACACACACACAAAAAACCCAATTGTTAAGAAGAAAAAAAATACTGTTTTCCAACACCAGGTCCTACTTCCCAAATACAGTTTCAATTCCCCAGCTATCTAAATACAGGGGCCTATAAGAGCACTTCACAATACCCAGAAGTCTTGTGATGAACACCAAGTGAAAAGTCCTGCTCTATAATGTGACAACAAATCCTGAAATCCCCACAACTCAAACATTACACAATAATCAATATTAATTAACACTATCAACATTAATAAAGCAATTCCATGCCTAAGATTACACAGCAGGTGAGAGGAAAACCTAGATCACTTTATTTCCAGTTTAGAGTTCAATCCATCATCCCAACCTCTCTCATGAGCACAGAAGCTCCACAACCAGCATTATCTTCCCTTCCCCATCCACTAAGCCATCATATCAAGACAGCAAAGCAATGCAACCTGGGAATGTTTCTAAATACTGATGAAGGTGAGTAGCTCAAAATTTATAGTCATATCAGTTCCTGTTTCCAAGTCACTGTTTGGTTAATTGTGTTACTAAGGAATGCAGGAAAGCATGGTTGATAGTGAATATCAGACATGGACTACGGAGTCCTGCAGCCTTGAGTTTGAATCATGGCTCTCACCAAAACAAGCTGTAATCCTAACTTCCATGGACCTGTGTTTTATGTACAAAATGAAGTAAACTGGACTATACGCTCTCTTGCGTCTTTTCTAGGTTAGTAAACACTTAATGATTCTGCACGTTCTTGGCAGAAAAGCAACAAATGCAGCATTTATCATGATCATTTGCAACCACTGTTGGGTTGACTATCTGTTCCCACTAGATCGAGAGCCTCCATTAAGATAGCCACACAGGCAGTTCTTCGGTCCCCAGGGCCTACTCAGCCCAGATACAATATGGGACAGGTATTCAATACATGTTTGCGGAAGGAACAAAGAAATGAATGAGTGCCATGTGTATAACCGATCAAGTTATTGCCCTCACTAAATAAGAAATGGTCGTAAGTAAAACAATCAAGTACAAAGTGAAAAAGTCTGTGTTTGCCTGGCCTAACAGATTAATGATATTAACTCTTCTTCTGAGAGTGAGATTCAAAGAAACTGCTTAATAAAAGCACAATGTCCTCCTGAGCTTTAAAAAATCCAATTTACTAAGCCAGGTGGTTGAAAGTACTGCAGAAAGGAAATGAGGATAGTCAGCTGAATTTCAAGCAGAACTTCTCTACTTCCTCACCTTTCTTCCCTTTCCCAGCCCTCCAGCCTGGCTTCTCCCTTCACCATGTCACATGCCACAGTCAGCAATAATCTCCCTCTTGCCAAAATAATGGACATGTTAGTCTTTACAAAACCTCTCAGGGGCATGTGGCACTGTTAGCCATGTTTTTCTTCATTGAAACGCTTTCTTAGCTTCCACAGCATTAAATGTTCCTGAATTTCTCCTACCTTTCTGGCCATTTCTGCTGGCATCTCCTCCTCTGAACATTCTCAAAAGGTTGATGGTTCCTCAAAACTCTATTTTGAGCCCTAATCTCATTTTACATCCTTTCCCTGAGTAATTACACGCATTCTAGAGACTTTAAATATCACCTGAATACAAACGACTCCTAAACCTCTACCTCTAGCCCAAAGCTCCAATCTGGATTTCAGACTTGTGTATTCAACCTTCTACTTGAGTCCACATGTATGTCTCACACAGATCTCAATCTAATATGCCCATGTTAAAGCCTTAATCTTCCCCCTCAAATTCTTTTCTTGCAGTCTATTCATTACATTAAAAAGCACCATCATCCACCTGATTGTTAAAACCAGAAACCCGAGTCACTTTTAACATATGCCTCTCTCCCTCCTCTCATATCTAATCTATTAGAATCCCAGTGATTTTCTCGATAGCATACTCTAACACTTGAATCCAGTCTTCTCTATATCTCTATGGCTACCACTTAACTCTGGAACTGCTCAGCAGCCAGAACAGTGCAAAGATTCTTGACAAATATTTACTGTCTTCTCTCCTCACTTCTCGCCAATCCCCATACTCCGGCAAGCTTTCCCCACCTTAGGCCCTGCACACATGGTACCCCTTCGTATCGAACTCTTCCCTCTCCTTGCCTGGCTGAGACTTTTTTACCCACAAGGTCTTAAATGTCCACTGCCTCAGACCATCCTCTTGTTCTGTCATTGCTTCCTTTTCTTTTCCTTCAGAGCATTTATCACATGTGGGATTATGTGTTTGCCTATTTAACATAAATTCCTCCGACTAGCATCTTAGATAGATGGGAACAAAGATTACTTTCATTTGGTTCACCAGCAAATACCCAGCCCGAGAAAAAGTGCCTGGCTCATTAATAGGTACTCAATACCATGTTACTGAATGGCTGCAGAAAGCTGCCAGTTAACCATTATCTGACCTGTTAAAGAATAACAGACCCCCTGAGATTTGCTATCCAAGGCCTTCTTGCTCTCACTGCCTTTGACATCTGCTCCTCACTTAATCCCTATTATTTTTGAAGCTGTAGCTAATAAAGACAGTTCTATTGTAAATTTGTAAATGTGACAAGTTAGTAACAGTTAAAAATAGCAAATCGTTTGTACTGCAATATTTTAACTCAATAGGCTAAATCACGTTACTCTTTTTTTTTTTACTATTTCAATTAGAATAAACGGTATTTGCAGCTTTGTGAATATACAGCATTCAATTACTTATTAGTTTTTAAAAATCAATAAAAATGAATTTAGAGACCGTCTTACATTTGAAAATCAATTTGTCTAAAGTATAATCACGTATATCTTCTCACTTACTGGGCCTCCTGTAGCAGAGTTGACAGTCTCTCTAGCAACTTGGAAAACCTAGTGCAGTTGCTCATTGCTAATAGCTCCCAGGAATTTTTCTTTCCTTTAAATTATCAGTAAATGGATACAACCACACTTCACATCACGAAGCCTAAATGAAAAATGCATGATGCTTAAGATGACAAATTCTCTATACAACTTCTATTGAGGCAGTTTGTCCTATTTAACAGAAAAACAATTTTAAAAAAGATTACCCAGGGAATAGGAAAATAACCAGAATATTGAAGAGGAAAGTGAAAGTCTTTTGCCCCAATTATTCATTATTCCACCTTTTTCTTTAATCTTTCTAGAAGAGTTAAAAGAGAAATGTCCTATTAACAGGCTAAACATAGCTGCTCCAGTTCAAAGAACCCAAAGAAGCTGTTATACTATTTTTTGGGGGTGGGGGTGGGGCAGGGGATTTAGAAAAGTTTTGTTTGTTGGCTAACATTGTTTTTAAATGCCAAAATCAATAAAATGTTTTTTCTTTAGGAGAGTAAATTTGAAATTTGTTAATTTGCTCCATGAGAAAAAATAGGAATTCCATTAGACTGTTTTTAGTTTTTTGTTATTTCTTTTACCAAAATGGTCAGAAGTTATAAAATATCTTAAAAAGTAACATGGAATCTTAAAAAAGCATTCTGCATTTTATAAATATAAAAAAATTTTTTACTTTGGAAAAAGAAACCAAAATACCCTCTTTAACCCAAGTACTAGCAAAGCCTCTGCACATCACGGGACAGGAAATGGCAGAAAAGGAAAGAATATACCTGTGTGCGGGTGGAGGGTCACGACAGGGGAGGAGGGAGAGAAGAAAAGCAGTATATTCAGTGGGAGTGGCAGAGCACCTGCACACATGCCAAAGGCATCTCACCACACCTCCAGCAGGAAGATAAGGATTTGTCTAATTTCACCTACACCTCAAATTGAAAATCAAGCAAAGTAACATGAGAAGGTAACAAGAACCAACGTAGTATGAAAATCTCAAATCTCTCTTATTTATGCTTTATTAGAGACAACATAAGGTCTAATGAGAATGTAAATCATATTCTGTTATTTAGAATTCAGAATTTTTTTATACTGGTAATCAAGTTTAGAGTTAATCAAATCAAAGCTTACAGTACCTTATTTTTAAAAAAGCTACTTATGGTTTATGCACATATGGCTAAATAATGTTAATTAAGAATATGATTAACGTGTGTCAAGTACTGTGCCAAAAACTCCGCATGTGTTATCTCATGTAATCCATACGATACTAGGTCCCCCAATCGTCCTCACTTTATAGTTGAGAAACAGAAATTCAGAGACACTGAGGGATTTGCTCAAGTTCACCCAGTGAGTGGCACAGCTAGGACACGAATTCTGGCTGCCCATTTAGTTCTACTTTATCCCACTGCATAGTAGAAAACCATATCAAAATTTAAGGTCATCATATTAAAATCATTTGTAAATGTTTTACAATATGTAAAGTCAATCAACAAATTTGAATGTGGTTATTTTCTAATTTGCCTGGAAGACACCAAGTTTCACGTAGCAAAACACGGCTCTTGTGACTGAGACCAAAAATCAAAATAAATCAACAAAGAGTAATTCTACTCAAGTATTTGCATCTATCATAGAGTAGTTGGGGATGAAAAGTACACCAACTACACTGAAAATTTTTTTATTTGATTTGCCAGAAGAGATATTAAATTTGAAAGATTAAGATAAAACAACTGCTATCACTGTAGCAGACTGGTAACTTTAGCAAAGGCCACTGAAGTCAGTTCTCAAAACAAAACTATTTCCTTGATCCATATCAGCTCATTCTAATAATGCTCTGCTAATATGGATGAAACAAATTCTCTCGAAAAAAAAAGGCATCCTGCAAAAAAAAAAAAAAGTTCACCGTATACACAAAAGTGAATTGTATCATGTAGCTAGAAAAAAATGAAGTTCTTTCAAACAAGGAAATAAAAATCACTGTTAATTTCCAGAAATACACACTTAAAAAAGTAGGTAGTTTCTAACTGGAACAAAAATTTTCAACAAACTGCACTCTGGAATGCTCCTAAGTAGTAGGAAACCTGTGACAATCACACGAGAAACACTGCAAAGCAGCTAAACGGAAGTAACAGAATAAAAGTGTTCTGCTATCCCCTTCTCCAAACTGAGAGCGACTGCAGGCCAGGTAAGTGCCCATTTCCAAATGACACTTTCCTACAATATGTGGCTTCCTTTCAGGTAACTGGCTGTCATTAAACTTTTATTTTTCAGGGTCCATTAAAAACCATGTCCACAATAAAATAAAAATAAATAAAAACCACGTTCATTGATGGAACATCAGTTGAGGATCACTAGTAGTACATTTGGTTTTCAAGGAAGTCAAGACTTAAACAGCCTTTACCATGATGAATGGTGGTTAGGATGAACTAACTGTACCACTCTAAGTTAGTAAGTTTACCATTAACTGTCTTTTAAGATTATTTATATCGTAACTACAAACTAAGTTAATAAAGTAAAAAGGGAATGGCACAAGGATATTATGAAAGTTCAGAATATAAACAGAATGTGACTACCAATGCAATACTATGTATTCTGAATACAACCTTATATGCATTTAAAATAATAATGTGCTAGATCTTATAAGGGGAGTGGTAATATTTGGGTGTATGAGTGTTGGTCAAAAGAGGCTGGAAATGAAAGGAAAAAAATGCTCCATGGATATATTTTAGTTCTTGCAAAATGGCTTAGTGGCCAGTGCTGTGGACCAGGAGTTGGTCTGGGTTCCAGGGTCTATCCTACCATCATTTACTAGCTCTGCTTTCTGAAGCATCAAGAAACCTACCTGCATTTGAATTTTTTAACCTGTGAAATGGGGACAATAACATATATTTTATTTCTCTCTCATTTTTAAAGGATGATGTGATGATGTATATGATGTGTATATGATGTGATGATGTATAGCTTTGAAAAGTACAATAAAACATAAGGTATTAAAAAGTGATATAATTTTCAGCACTTTAATTTTCTGGAGGAAGAAACTGGCACTGGTCTGGAGCTAAAATGACCAGATACTTCAACTTAGTTGGGCTACTCCCTATTTGTGAAAGGTCAAAGGGAATAACAATCTAGGGAGTCCTTTGACCATTATGCTTTTGTTAAAAGCAAGCTCACGAATCTTTCTCCTGGGTTAGGTCCACTCTCTAATAAAGAATTCTGAAATTAATACCTGGTTTTCGTAACAAAATGATTTCCTTGCTTCATCCCTTAGTTGTTTAACAAACATTTTCAGAGCAACATAAATTGCTGTACCACTAGCTTTGTTTAGCAATAAAAGGTTATATAGAAACCAGCAGTGTTTTACAAACCCCCTTCGGCACCTAGAGCCCACACATACCAGCTTCTACTCCCCCACCCCAAAGTAAGATATAAACATGAACGCATCGATATTACACAACACGTCAAGGCATATACTTGTGTATGCATGTATATGTGTACATGTGATCTCAGGAAGTTGTATTATGCACATGGCAAGACAGCCTCCCTGTTTTTGATGTCAACAGTACTACAGCACTGGGCTCCCGAGGTCTGGATAAATGCAACCACTCTGACATCTGATCAAATTCACCAACAGGAAATTCTATCTATAGAGACCTGAATTTTAAAAACCTCTACAATCTCTTAATGTTATATATAATGTTTATGTTATATAAGCTGAAATATTTTACCTTAGCCCTAGAATCAGTTAGACAACAGGTGTTTAGCAACTTGAAGTCAAAGTCCTGATTTGATTTTATTCATAGAAAAAATGAACCAAATCCTTCAACAGAAACATAATAATAGTTCACAACTAAAAGCAGTAATTGATTCACTTTTTAAAGCAACTCTAAATTAGGCTTAAAGAATAAACCAATGCCTCTAACTCTATAGTACTTCAAACTCATGCTGCAGTACAAATAAAGAAATAAACATTTTACCACAGCCTGAAGTTCTTATTTTACTTAACACTCAGCTCTTTTTTAGCAGCCAATGCATGAGATTAAATAGTTACTTTGTTATACAGACTGAAGGAACTCTGTCTTAATGAATAAGTTACATAGGCTTAGAGAAAATTATCAAGTACAAACTGTACTACTTAAGAAAAATTAAGTCTAACTGAAGGTACCATGATAACAAACAATTCTGGTTTCAGGGACTACAAAGAAAGACTGGTCATTACAGGAAGTTGTATTAATGCTGACAAAGTTAAAGTGTTTATAGAAACTATGAAGCTCTAGAGTGTTCCTTCCAGTGTCATACTTTCCTGCCCTATATAACCAGTTCTATAAAATTTTGCTTACATTTCTGTACAAATAACTATAATTGGCAGTGATTCCTAGTCATTTTGTTAGTTTTGCTACAGAGTTCCAGTTGTACCGTTTCCCAGCCAACCCTGGACCCCCATTTCTTTAGTCATCTAACTTAACCAAATTCCCTATTGTCACATAAGAGGTTTTTCTAAAGAGAGGGTGTCTCGTTAGTGTAATGACAGGCTATATATAGTGAATGTACAGCCAAAGCAGAGCATTACAAACATTGAATCTAGTACTAAAAGAGACCACTTCTTGGGATTTGTATCCTCAGTGTGCTAGTTTATAAAAACTAGAATGGCACCTTAATATATTAGATTCTTTTTCCACAGTAAGCTATTTAGCTGAGCCATAATGAAACTAACCAGAAAAGGAAATGTTTGCCTTTGAGAACTTGGGGAAAAAAACTTTCATGTTTGCACCGAAGTTATTACTAACAAACGAATGGCCTGCTAAAAACCTAAGCTGTGATATCACGACTCTATCCCTTGTCCCAAAAACTGATTACAGGGCCGTCGCTCATCTTAAACAAAAAAGGCATAGAGAGGCTTAAAAAAACTCTCTCCATTTTCTTGCCCTTCAATTTGCATTAATAAGTTTAATAATTAATTCAATTTGCATTAAGTTTAATCATTAGTTAAAACAAAAATGGTTAATTTTATCTAACTCCTATTTCCCCCGATGTTTACTTTTTCTATCAAAGAGTCAAGAATATACATTGTTAAAGAAAACGAAAACAAATTATGATTCTGTAATACAAGCATGTCCCATCTCCTGGAAAATTAACAAACTAGCATAGAGAAATAATCTATATTTCCTGGAAGGAACTTAATGTGGGATTTTTTTTTCTAGAAGAAACTTATAATTCAGAATGTTTAAAAAATGAGGAAATAAAATAAGTGTCAGGCCCCATGCTAGTGAGAGAAAAAAACAAGAAAGACACACCAAAGGAGCTTCTACTTTAGTGGGAGACCCAAACGCGACTACAAATAATTCGAACACAGGCAAGTAGATGAGCGTTAGAAAACAAGCAAACCGTGGAGAGCACATGGAAGAAAAGGCAGAGAGGCATTCCAGCCAGGATGACTGCGGAAAGCTTCGACCCTAGGGCACGGTTCCTCACTGTGGCCAAGGAACAAATTCATCCAAAACACCTATGGCTGTGGCTAAAAATTCAGATCACTGCGTCCCATCTCAGATTCCTGAATCAGATCCTCTTGTGAAGTCTCAGAATGTTTTTTGTTTTGTATCTAACAAGCATTCCAGTAAATCTGATGCAAGGGGTCCATGAGCTACATTGCCTCACTAAAACCTGATTACCACTGTTCTAAGTGAGTGGTAGGACCTAATGAACGGACACACCCTGGACACACCCTGGACACACCCTGACGGGAGGGATTCAGTGAAGACAGCCATGGAAATGGAACATCAGGGTCTGTGGGAATTGAGGGGTTACACGGTACATGCAGTGGTCAAATGAAACATATTGTTGGAATCACACGAAGGTGAGCTAGTCCTGACTCACATAAAGAGGTTGAACTATGTTCTGCAGGCAATGGCAAATGAGCAAAGCTTTCTGTGCAAACTCATGTTAATTTGACCAAGATTACCTGGGATTATAAGCAATAGGTACCAGAACAATAATGGAAAGGAGAAAATGGAAGCAATAGACTTTGCAGGAGTAAAAAAAGACAGGACTTGGGGATCTGCTGTATGCAGACAAGTGAAGGAACTGAACATGACTTTGAGAAAAATTTTAAATGAGTCAAGTGCCTTCTCAGTGTCCACCATTACACGCCAAGTACCACACCACATCCAAAAGTATGAGAGCCATTAATTCGATGTAATAATTCAGCACCTACGATACGTGCCAGGTGTCATTAAAAATGCTGCGGATACACACAGGAAAAAAATGCTTTTTTTCCAAGAATTTAAAATTAGATCTTGCCCTGTTCCTCTTGTCTTGTGTCCCTACTTTGTATCAAGAAAAAGTATGTCTGGAACTTGTCTCTCCCTGCCTGTGACGCCTTCTTTGCTCTCACAGCATTAGCTGGCTCAAGTCAAGAACATGCAAAGTCCTCATCCTGAGTGGTTTTCCCTACTTGTTCTTAATGGTAAGTAAACATTTAGGAATGCCTTCTCCACAATGACAAGACAGTCTTGACATGAGGCTCTTAGACATGAAGGTCCAAACTGAAGAAGTGTCAGTGAAGTCCACCCTCAACTGAATGGACTTATGGAACTTTCCTACAGAGAACTTTAGAGTACAGTCATTTATTCATTCAGCCTTATGTACTATATGCTGTTACAGATGAATGTTTCTTCTCTGACCTGGAAGGATATCATCCTGAGAACACTTAGAGTGGAAAGTGTGGTTTGTTGAGAAAACGAACTAAGAAGAAAAGAGAATAAGCAGCACTTAAAAACAGGAGAGAGGGTGAAGGGAGACAAGGGTTGTGTGGAGGAATTTATGCAAGACTACCAAGAATAACAGAACAAATACTGACCAAAGGACAAAAATTAACCGTAAGTCTGAGGTTTGGATGGCAGTCACTTATCAAGTTAAATTAATAATTTTCAACACATAATACTGCCAGCTACTCAATCACAATAATAACGTGAGAAAGTCTCTGCCTTTCATGAAGGGACAAATTACTTGATAAGATACATACACCAAAGAAAACTATACAAAACAGCACATAATCAAGTACTATGCTGTATGATGTGCAGGAGAGCCATAATTCAGAGAAAGAAAAGATTCAGGTATCAGTTTTAGAAAAAGCTATCAAACACCTTTCTAGAACTTTTAATAGCCAAGACTGTTGAGTACAAACGGTAATAGCAAAGACTGCTGGCTGTACCTCATTTTGTAGCCACACTCCAAAATGTGGATCATTTTAATGCCAGTGACATCATCAAACAACTTTCTAAGCAGTTTCATTTTTAACTGTCACTTTATTTTGACTATATTACAGTGAAACACTTTAGATCTAAACTACCTCCAAATTGCATACAGTCTAGATTGCTATCATTCCTGGGATCTTTCCAGTCTTTGGCAAATAAAACCTAGAATACAATCCAAGCATTCACAATTAAATTACAAAGCACTTGATTTTAAAAAAAATCTATTTCAATTATCTTTGGATTTTTAACCTAGATTGAATCCTTTCTCTTCCACCCTCCCTTCAAAGATTTGTAACAGCTACAATGTTTTATGGGTACTCTTGTTTAAGACGAAGTAGAAAATATATATATATAATAAATTCTAGGTGTTTCCCATGTGAAAACAGAGATCCAAAAAATAACGAAGGTTTTTTTGTTGTCGCTTAAGAAGGAACATTTTGTTAAATGTGCTTAAAAGCCTTAAAAAAAAAAAATGCAAAAACAGAATGCAAATATATAAAAAGTACAATGACAAACATTAAGGACTTTAATCTCTCTCTACATTAATATGCATCATAAAATGAGTACCTCTAAAGACTAAACAGCACATGTGAATCTAGTTCAGTTATTAACTCTTAGTTCAAGAGTAAAAGGTCGATTTTTTAAAGAATGAATATTATTGCTGTAATTGGGAGGAAATTCCTTTCAAAAGTACAAAATTAGAAGTACCTACAAAAATCATTATGATCTTACTTTCAAAAAGGAAAATGACCAATTAAATGTAATAGCTTCAAATCTATGGGGTTTACCTCATTTTTATCTTCTTTAGTAAAAAGCTCATCTACATAGCTATCTTAATTTCTAAGACTACAGTTCTGCACAGATATATTATATTGTGGAAGTCAGTGAAAAGGGTGTGCTAGACTCAGATATTAATAAATATCATTAAACTAAAATATTTCAAAAGAAATCTCTTACCAGCTGAAATTCTCGACGCCGGTCATAGGCATTCTGTATGCCGCTGTCTGCCCATAACGCTCTTATAGCCGGAAGATATTGTAAAAAAACTCGAGTTTCCACCATTCCCTGTGCCGCCAGGGTGGACCGGGTGTCAAATGACATCATCTTGTCTCCGTTGAGCTGGTTTGAGTTATCTCCCCAAGGAATATGAAGCTTCTCTCGAGCATCTACCAGCACCCTCATACCTTTGTTAAAAAAAATAAAAAGTGACAGGAGTCATTAGTCTCACAGATTCTATTCCAATGTTATTTTCCTAAACTTCTTAATTATTCCAGGTCCACCCGCTCCAAAAATGGAAACCAACATCAAAACAGACACCTGTAACTTCTCAGAGCTTAAAAAACTAAATTATTCAGTTATGTAAAAATTTATAAAATAACTTCAGAGTAGAAAGTATTCACAAGAGAACCAAAACTAGTGAAAAGAAATTATGCTGCAGAGCCTGATGTTCAGGCTCTGAAGAAAATGGCTGCAACCAACATTTTCTGAGACCCCCCCAAAAGACATTTATTTATGAAATACCAAGAACCAAACATTATTGCTGTGTTCTATTTGGTCCCTGAGCTCCCTGCTTATTTAATCCAACACCGAGTCATCTAGGAACACATTCAAAACTCAAAAACCTGTCCCATACCAAGTTTCAAATAAGTGTAAGTCACAAGATGGCCTTAGGTTTCCCTAAAAGGGTAGAGGACCAAATGCGAAAAATATATAAAAACATTTCAACTCATAGAGATTAGTTCAAAACAGTATTTCTATTACTAAACTGTTACTTTTGGTCCATAACAGTCACATAACTATCAAGAAGCCATTTAGATAACTGAAAAACTTTTGCTGTTAATTTTCTGATCATGTCAGCCCCAAAAAAGTAGGTGTCTAGTGACTTCATCTCATAATCAATGCTCAAAGTAGGTCACACTTAGGATACATTTAAGAACCAGGTGTTTATCTGGCTCATAATCAGTTAACATGTCGACTCAATTCACTAACATAATTCCTTATGTTCAGCTGCATCAGGATACAAAGGTACCTTCAATTAACGGCTGGCAAGGCGGAGTCTGTGGCCTTGAAAGAGACTTTAATTAGTTTTGTACTAAACATTAAGATAGGATAAATACGACTGTTTTGCACAGCTTAACTACAACGGTACTAGGACTCAGAGCTCCTGACTTAGTGCTCTTCTGCTGTCACTACTACCCCCCAAAACTTCCTCCAACCCAACAGTTTTCCTTAACTCAGTCTTGGGAGAGAAAACTGACCTGAAAGGGGTTGCTTAGATAGTTCCAGAAGAACGACAAAATCACATTTAAAAAAACACTCCTTGAAAAGACCTGAAATCTGTTGCAAACTCCTACATAACTGCTACTCAGGCGAAATAAGGAGAATCTGGATGCACCTGAAGTACCAGGCTCCGTATCTCAATTTTGCCAAAATGCTTTTTTTCATAAAGTAGAAAATATCTGATACTAAGAAAGATAAGTGCTAATTATCGTTCAAATGACAAAAGAAAAACCATCTTCTCTAATTCAGAGCCCAGAAATAAAATTCTTGTGTATTTTTCACTTAAGAACAAAATTTAATTTTTAAACATTTCCAAATAGCAACAGTGTCTATGACCCAAACTGACACTAATTCACTGACTACCCGTACAGGCTCCATATTACTTTTTGGCCAAAGATTCTTTCTTTCGATGCACAATTTAAATAATAGCAAGTGGTGGTACCCCCTGCACCCCCCGCCCCACCCCGGCCGCTTGCTCCCGCCCCCAATTATTAAGCAAAAAACGAGAGTGGAACGTGTTGCATGGTGATTACAAGCAAACATCCTGCCCGACCGTGACACTGGGGAGAAAAACCACCGATGCTAACTTTTTTAGACTAACTGTATGGGTCTACTCTTTCGAGATGCCAGAACAGTAAACATGTCACCCTCAGGTTTCACATCCTTGCCCAAAAGGGACCAGGGGCTACCAACCTTCGCCCTTGACCAAAGTCTCGGGCAAAAGTTTCCTTATTGCGACGGTTCCAGAACTCCCTTGCTCAGGAGACGACCAAGAAGGCAGGGAGATGGGAGCAGACCGACCCCATGTGACTTGGGTCACCCACCCAGGGCGGCAAGGCTGGGCAGGCAGCGCCGGGGTGGTGGGTGGGGTGTAGGGATGGGGTTGGCTCTCGGGTCTTCCTGCCCCGTCTGGAGGGAAGATAGGAGAGGGCACCCCGCACCCCGGGGCACCCGGCTAGCCTCACTTCCCTCCGGGAGGAAACAAGGCAAGCGGTGGGGTGGGGGGTGGGGGACCTGCCGTGCCGCCCACCCGGGCGTCAAGAAGGAAAGCGGGGCGCCCGAGCGTGC
>NW_011888924.1:346704-352895 GCF_000151845.1 Pteropus vampyrus
GCTCCCCCGCGCCGGCGGGTCACGCTCCAGCTCGCGTGCGCGCGGGCGTGTGGTCACGTAATCTCCGGAAGGGCCGGGCGCGCGCCTCCGGCGCCCTACTTTCTGTTTTACTTTAAGTAGCTGCGCCCACTTACGGGCAGAAGGTCTGTTTCCCAGCACCCTGGAGGCTTGAGACCTGGTCGCCGACTCTGCCCTTTAGGGTCCTCAACCGCTCACGCCTCTCATTCTCCGAAGTTTCCTGCCCACCGCCTGCTGTCACCGTTCGCGCGCCTTATTTCCAAGCCTTTCGCTGGAAACTTATTTAAACAGCTGGCGCGAGCCTGGAGGATTTTGGGTGCATTTTCTTTAGTGGTTTCCTTGACATCCTGCTTTCCCAAGCCCCAAACGATAACTAAACGTCATCAATCCACCCACCGAGCTATTTTTGGTCGTCTCGGACCCCTGCGAAGACACCCCCACAAACCCCATTTAGGAAAAAGAAGTGGAGTTGAAGTTTATCTGAGATGTGCAAGGAGGGATCGTTAATGTTTCATTAATATGGCTTCCCACCCGAGCTGCCACGCTGAAATCAGTGGATGGTAGCTGCAGCAGGGTGAGGTCATGGTGAAAAATCCCCCTAAACCGGACACTGATGCAGACTCTTCCCTACAAGGAAGCAGATAAGCAAGCAAACGGCACGGGCGCAGGCAAACTTTAGGTTTCCTGCCAGATCAGAGAGGATATGACCAGCCAAGGGACTTTTTTCTGTCCTGATGGCAGATTCAGGCCAAGACACCTGAAAAGGCTGCCAGGAGACAAGCAACAAGTGACAGCTGGGTTAGCAGAGAGACTGTGCAGCACGAACCCCGGAAGCCAACTTCTTCATTCTTAGTATTTAGTTTCAAGTGTTAAAAGCCATTTTGGCCTGTTTCTCTTTTTGGCAGTACAACCGCAAATACTCCTTGACCTGGGCTCATGTAGCTCAGAACTACCTATGTGTTAGATAGTTGAGGTGAGAGGTCAGCACCCTGAGAAGCTCATGAAACAGGTTTAAATTTTTTAAAAAATCAGTGCTAATCAGCTTACTGTCAGCGTCGGGTTAATGGCTGAAGGGACTCAGTAAATTGGCTGCAGTAAACAATGCCTATAGCAGGACCATCTCTGATTGTCTTGGCCAAACCCATAGGGTAGAAAATCTGCGATATGCACGGTGGGGTCGGTTCAACCCCGTAACTGTAACTATAACTGTAACTAACTATGGATCGATAAGGTCAGAATCACTGAGCAGTCGGTGCCCTCAGGCAAAATGCTTGGGAAAAGTGTCCTGGATGGAAGACCTCTCTTGTCTCAACTGATGTTGGGGAGGCCTTGTTCTCCAACCAAGAAAGGACTAACCGCTGCCGAGCATTGGCCTCCAATCATCATCTCTACGTGGACTTCAGATTCTCATCTGAATTCTTCTGCAAAACTGGGAGGAGGAAAGCATGTAAGTTAGGTAGTTAAATTTTTTTTTTTTTTTTTTGCTTATTCCAAAAGTATGTGCAACATAATGGAGAACCAAGGATGCCTAGGAGGCAGGAAGGTATTCCTGCCCAGCCAGTTCATGTCGTGACATGTAGAGTAGCAGAGAAAGCTGTTCAAAGCCCTGCCGTAACCTTGTGTTGGAACAAGCTTTGCTCAGATTGCGCCTAGCTGCTCTAATCAGTGTTTCTGTAAAAGATATCTCTTTGGGCTCAGTTGGGAGTTTGGCTGCAGCAAGCCAACTGCTTCTAACTGTCTGATAATTAAGCCACCTTGAAATTGTAAGCATAAAAATGAGTTAGAGGTTTGGAGGTTCCTCAGAAAGTTAAACATAGGATTGCCATTAACCCAGCAATTCCACTCCTACGTATATACCCAAAAGAATTGAAAACAGGTGTTCAAAGAAAAAAATTGTACACCTATGTTCATGGTAGCACTATTCAGAATAGCCAAAAGATAAGAGCAACCCATATATTCATCAATGGATGAATAAACACAAGGTGGTCTATCCATACAATGGAATTATTCAGCCATAAAAATAAATGGATGAACCCTGAAAACATACACAAGCCATACACAAAAGGCCACATATTGTAAAGTTCCAGTTCTATATAATGTCCAGAATAGACAAATCCACAGAAACGACAGGTCAATAGCTGCCAGGGCTTGGGGGGAGGGAAGAATGGGGAGTGACTTTTTAATAGATACAGGGTTTTTTTCTGGGGTGATGAAATGTTTAAAAACCAGATAGTGGTAATGGTTGCAGAACATAGTGAATGTACTAGATGCCACTGAATTGTCCACTTTAAAATGATCAAATGATGAATTTGATGTTATATGAATTTTATCATAATAAAAAATGAGGCCAGGGAAATAATATTTCCTGTAAAAGAAAAGTTATCAGCATCATTTAACACCGAAGTACCAACAGTGTGCAATAGTCAATGAATGAAAGTGTGATTGTGTTCGTTTTAAAATAACACTAACAGATTATTTGCACCAGAAGCAAATTTACTCTGGCAATATCTATGGATCAATAGGGTCAGAAGTATCAATTAAAATATCAGGAAACTCAGTACATTGTAACCTGAAGCATTGGTGATATTTTAATTTTTGGATGAATTTTTCATAACAAAAAAATCCAAACTTGTTAGGGAGTATAGAGTCTATTGATAAGAATTGAATCTGCTGGATGCTGTATTTCCAATAAACTCAGATCTCTATTACTAGCCAGTTAATCCATATGCAAATGAAGGATTCAGATGCCCTAAGTAACTGCGATAAAATGATCGAAGAGTTGATTAGTTGCAATGCTTTTTTCTCTCTGGAAACTTAAAATCTAATGCCAAACGGTCTTGCAAGATAAATAATGAAGGTGTGACTAAAAATGTAGACATACATTTCCAAACGGCTTTTCTCCTTTAATGTGGTCAATTTAGGATGGAACAAGCCCTTTCCAACAATACTGCCAGTTCCTGAAATCCAAAATTTGTAACCCTTCTGTTGGAACTGAAGAAAGGCAGGCTTCCTACCTTATAGTCACAGCTTTTTTCCAATTAAAAAAAAAAAAAGTGGTACTTAGCTCATTTACCAACCTTTGTGCCAAATAACTTGGGCTATTTACATAAAAAATATTATCTTCAAAGGACAAAATTTTTGTCACCCTCAGACATATTCAAAGAATGTGCCAGAGGCTCTAGGAACAATTCCAAGAGGAGTTAATTTTTTTTTTGAATGATGGGAAATATTATTTAAATAAATGTTTCACCTGCCAAGGTGACTACTCACTACTCAGGATAGGACAACACCCACTTAGATATGTTTATTTAAAAATCAGCCACATTACCTGGTGGTTAAACCTTATGTTAATTTTCTAATAATGATGATGACGCACATCCAGGTTCTTGTTACACAACTCTGTTGTCTCATCATCAATATAAAACAGGTGGATTCTTATCCTTCCTCACAGAGAAAACAAGCACGGACTTTTCCTACCTTCCTTACTCTCTGAGAAGAGGAAGGGAATTCCCTAGCCCTTACATTTGTGTAACATTTTAAACGCCCCCAAAAGCACTTTGACCTACTTTATCTCATTCTCTGCTCACAATGGATGGCCTCCGCAGGCGAGGAAGCTGAGGGGAACACAAGTTTAAGTGACATGCTCAAAGCCTCACTCAACCTGGCGGGTCACAGGGCCAGGGCTAGATGCCCCCTCTTTTGATTCTGAATCCAGTGCTCTTTCTGATATGTCAGAAGTGTCTTAGTGTCCCAAATGCCCGAGTATATGAAGTTCGAACTTAAGAAACAAGTAGCTAACTGTACTGAATCATGAGGTATCATAGAGTCCAATAGTTTTGCTGGTTTGCTGGTTGGTTGGTTGGTTGGTTGGTTGATTGATTGGTTCGTTGGTTGGTCTGTTTTTCCATTCCCTTTCAGGCTGACTGCCATCTCAAAGCTTACCACCTCTTAGGCTGATTCTGGTAAGATATTCCATACTTTGAGCTCAACCTCTGGTTTGTAAAATGTTCCAGGTGGCTGATGTAGAAATAAGAAAAAAGGAGCGAAGCTTATGGCAATATTGACGTGGTGGATAAGCCTGAGACATCCCCTTAAGGTGAGTTAGATATGAAAAGGCAACCTTTTTTGTAATGAAATCGATAGTGTCCTTACCAGAATAAGCCTCTCATGTGGAAAGTTTCATATGAAACTAGACATGTGGAATTGCATTGTTGGTGGATTTGTTGTTGTTTTTGTTAATGGAAAACATGACTTTAATTACTGGTTATATATTTCTCAGCCTCCGAGAAAGATCCATGAGCTGCTATGGACCAGCTGTGACCTCGCTCAGTTTATCCCAAGTCAGAAGCCTGTGCTGTCTTAAAGATACACACCAGCACGCATAGGAACTCTTATATCTTGCTTACTTCATCGGCCTTGTTTATGGACAATCTATTTATATGACACTAAGCACAAGGCTCTGCCTGTAAATCTGAGATTCTTTCTGAGAAATTCAAAACATCCTGCTCAGTCCCTCTTCTTTATGTCCTCTTACAGCTATTAAAGATGAGAGATACTTTTTATGTTTTACTGCCCGTAAGTGGGCTGCCCTTTGCCAGAAAGAGTAACAATGCTTTAACATAAACTCTCTTTCTCCATGGAAGTTTAAATCTGCAGAGTCTCAATTTATTTCTGTGTCTTAAAATCCTCTGTTCCAGCAGGAATTTTCTTTCTTTTGGAACACTGGATTAGCAAGCTCGGACCTGCCACTTCCAGGAAGCATGCTCCAGGAACCACGCTAGCCAGCTAGCACCACATGTCACGGCTTGTAGAACTAGTCTTTGCCTCAGTATAAATGCCAGGGTGTGTTAGCTGGTCAAGTTAACCGTTAAGCAGTAAAAACTCACTCAGTGGCATTGAGACATAGTCCATGTGGCCTTTGTCAGACTGTGGCAGGCTGGCTACCAGAACAAATAATGTCATCAATATATCTGTCTCCAAACTCCTGTGTTAGCTGCTAAGGAAAAGAAGGACTAGGTCATGGCTGCATTCAGGGAAAAGCAGCAGCTGCTGAGTCAGAATCACAGAATTTGACGTCTAGAAGATATACTGTCACCGAGATCCCTCTCTTGCTTTAGTTATTAGCTTTCTCCTGGCTGTAGGAAGTTTGGGACAGGCCCATCCATGAGAAGACGAGAGGAGGAAATAAAAGCACGGGGAAGCTGCTCTATGTGTGTCAAGTAAATTTCACACATGTGATTTTATTCCCTTTCTTTGCTAATACACAGAACTATAATCTGAAAAATTCTCTTAAGTAGTAAGGTAATCCACTTTTATGTCTAAACTATACAAATCGTAGCAGAGTGTTTGCTAGTCGTTTCGTTTCCAGAGAGGGAGCACAGTAGCAGCGTGGTGGTGGGGACTTGGTGAGAAATCAGTTAACACACCTGAGCCTTGCCTGTCATATCTGTAAAATGGGAGCAGTTATATGTAAAGATTCATCGTGACGATTAATTTATAGAACAAATGCACTGTGTCTGTCCAAAATGAGAGGTTCCGTTTTAAACTCTTTGAGGAAGGAGCAACCAGGCTTTTTAAAATGCCCTTTGAAACTTTAGCAACATTGTCATGGTCTGTTTGTTCTCCTGTATCTTTCCTGAGCCTTTCCTTCTGTGGTTTATGGTTTAAATGTATCTCTTCTCTTTCTTATGCTCAAGTTCATTCACAGCTGCTAATGTGTCCTGCAACTGGATGTGTTTCTGGTCAAAAGAGTCTAAGGCAACAATGAGAAAAATATATGCGTATTAGGGGTGGCCCCCCTAAATCCAAACTCTGAAGAGGGGTGGGATTTATTATTTCCCACCAGCACTGTGGGCATAAGGAATCACCTCAACCAGAGAGCAGAGTTTCAGGTGGAGATGTCAACACAGTAAATTAAGAGCATGAGCTTTGTCTTCTAATCTATAAAGTGGATATAATAATCTCAGAGTACTTGGAGGAATTATATAAGATGACAATGCAAGCTTCCAATCAATGGCATCATGCTTCCTTCTGTCAAGTGTTTACTTATCCAATTGATGAACTTGTACCTATGTTGTCAAGGTCATGGGTAATGAAGAGATGCCTCAGACCACATGCTCAAGCTCTGTGCACAGACCCACCAATAGCCACTACTGGATAGCCCTCAGGCCTGA
>NW_011888924.1:352945-365573 GCF_000151845.1 Pteropus vampyrus
ACTGTGGCAGGCTGGCTACCAGAACAAATAATGTCATCAATATATCTGTCTCCAAACTCCTGTGTTAGCTGCTAAGGAAAAGAAGGACTAGGTCATGGCTGCATTCAGGGAAAAGCAGCAGCTGCTGAGTCAGAATCACAGAATTTGACGTCTAGAAGATATACTGTCACCGAGATCCCTCTCTTGCTTTAGTTATTAGCTTTCTCCTGGCTGTAGGAAGTTTGGGACAGGCCCATCCATGAGAAGACGAGAGGAGGAAATAAAAGCACGGGGAAGCTGCTCTATGTGTGTCAAGTAAATTTCACACATGTGATTTTATTCCCTTTCTTTGCTAATACACAGAACTATAATCTGAAAAATCCTCTTAAGTAGTAAGGTAATCCACTTTTATGTCTAAACTATACAAATCGTAGCAGAGTGTTTGCTAGTCGTTTCGTTTCCAGAGAGGGAGCACAGTAGCAGCGTGGTGGTGGGGACTTGGTGAGAAATCAGTTAACACACCTGAGCCTTGCCTGTCATATCTGTAAAATGGGAGCAGTTATATGTAAAGATTCATCGTGACGATTAATTTATAGAACAAATGCACTGTGTCTGTCCAAAATGAGAGGTTCCGTTTTAAACTCTTTGAGGAAGGAGCAACCAGGCTTTTTAAAATGCCCTTTGAAACTTTAGCAACATTGTCATGGTCTGTTTGTTCTCCTGTATCTTTCCTGAGCCTTTCCTTCTGTGGTTTATGGTTTAAATGTATCTCTTCTCTTTCTTATGCTCAAGTTCATTCACAGCTGCTAATGTGTCCTGCAACTGGATGTGTTTCTGGTCAAAAGAGTCTAAGGCAACAATGAGAAAAATATATGCGTATTAGGGGTGGCCCCCCTAAATCCGAACTCTGAAGAGGGGTGGGATTTATTATTTCCCACCAGCACTGTGGGCATAAGGAATCACCTCAATCAGAGAGCAGAGTTTCAGGTGGAGATGTCAACACAGTAAATTAAGAGCATGAGCTTTGTCTTCTAATCTATAAAGTGGATATAATAATCTCAGAGTACTTGGAGGAATTATATAAGATGACAATGCAAGCTTCCAATCAATGGCATCATGCTTCCTTCTGTCAAGTGTTTACTTATCCAATTGATGAACTTGTACCTATGTTGTCAAGGTCATGGGTAATGAAGAGATGCCTCAGACCACATGCTCAAGCTCTGTGCACAGACCCACCAATAGCCACTACTGGATAGCCCTCAGGCCTGACGGTGGGCACACTAGTGGTACAGAGTCCCCTGAAGACAGACTCAGGAGAACAGACTTGGACTGATTAAATAAGGAACTTTGGGATCTTGAGTATCTGGCATTGGGTTGGTGGGGAGGGGTCAGGAAGTCCAGACTCTGGGCAGGTCCCTTGACCTTACCCCATGAGTAGGGACAGCACCTGGAGAGGGCCAGAGCAAGACCCTTTAAAGCACTGGCTGACGTGAGGACTTCTCTTGCCTGGAACTAAGTGCATACTGGCTAGGAAGATATTATGAGATAGCATCTAAACTGACTCCTTTTTACAGACATGGGGTCTAAACTAGACTCAAAAACACCCATGTTCCTGGGCTGTTACAATGAATCCCAATAGGGAAATGTTGAAACTGCATTTAAATCATTTATCAGCTAGTCCTTGGTTGGGGACCTCTGGTAGGAGTCCGCTGAGGCTCTGGAGTGTCACTGCCCTTCCCAAGGCCACATTGGGCAAGAAGTCAATGAGCACTTTATAGGATAGCAGACACATAATGAGTTTGGACCAGTCTCCAGATATCCATTCACCCTGCTCAAGGCCTCAGGGAAAGTGAAGAAAGTCACCCCCACGACGTTCAGCCCAGCTCCAGGAGGAGGTCGAGCTCCGCAGGGCTGCCTGTGTCTGTATTTGGGAGGACAGAAGGGTGCTCAGCTTTCATATTTCACTTAGCATGATACCCTCAAGATCCGTCTATGTTGTCGTGAATGGCAATATTTCATCTTTTATGGCTAAGTAGTGTCACACACACACACACACACACACACACACACACGCACACACGAACGCACATGCCACATCTTCTTTATTCATCCATCAGTGCTCACTTAGGTTATTTCCATGTCTTGGCGATTGTAAATAATGCTATGAGGAGCATAAGAGTACATATATATACATATGAATTAGTGTTTTCGTATTTGGGGGGTAAATACTCAGAAGAGAAATTGCTGAATCATATGGTAGTTCTATTCTTAATTTTTTAAGGAACCGCCATACTGTTCTCCATAGTAGCTGCATGCAATAGAGTATACAGATAGTAAATTATATTGTTGTACATCTGAAATTTATATAGTGTTATTAACCAATGTGACCTCAAAAAATTAATGTAAAAATCAAGATTAACACCTATTGCCTTAGGGGGTTTTCTCTCTAAGAATTGAGCAAGTCACAGACTCTTAGCTAATTTGTTACAGTAATTAAAGAATTAGAATTTGGGGGGCTATTTAACTCCCCTTGGGACAGACATAATTTACCCAATAGACTCACCTGGAAAGCACATGAGTTCTGCTAGAAAATCTAAACAAATTATATACCTACAATTTTGTCCTCAAAAGATTTATCCCTCCACAGACCTATTCTTAATGATTAAATCTTCATAAATGAAGGAACAAATAATAGTGTGGGCACTTTATCAATAGCCAGGAACTAGGAGGTATTTCTGAAAAGCCTTCCCTTCATCCTTTAGCATAGTAATCTCATGGAATAATAGTATTTTCTTAAGGAGATGTTTCTTTTGCCAAATTACTCTTGGTGAATTCCATGCCCATCCCAACAGTGCCTGCCATTTTTCTAGTTTGGCCAGCAGTGGTAGAAAACACCCAAAATGCTCCCTGTTTTGGATCTCAGGCTATCTGCTCCGATCCCCCGTCCCTTCTTTCCCCAGCTCAATTCCTTTCCCCACCCCCCTCTCCTTTCCTGCCCTCTCTCCCTCTGTCTCATCTCTTCCTTCCTTCCTTCCTTCCTTCCTTCCTTCCTCCCTTCCTTCCTTCCTTCCTTCCTTCCTTCCTTCCTTCCTTCCTTCCTTCCTTCCTTCCTTCCTTCCTTCTCTTCCTTCCTTCCTTCCCCTCTCCCCCTCCACAGGCTGTTTTAGGTATCTGGCCTCTGAGGTCCTACAGCATCCTCACTTCCCACCATCAGAGCCCTTGTCACAGTAGGCTGTAATTGTCCCATCTATCACCTATTGCATCAGAATGTGGGCCTTTTGAGGCAAGGGCACAGCTAACTTACCTTGTATCTTCGGTATCTAGCATGGTGTATTGTAAAGCCTCACTAAATGTATATAATTTAAATGAGTATGTGCCATCTGCCTATCCCAAATCATTTTCCTGCATTTCTGAGGGTTGTGAGCTAGATTTCCAACCCTCTGGGACTGTGGGCACCTATGCAGTGACCAGAGAAGAGACTTTTGGCCCCATTTGTCAGAACCAGAGTCTTGAATCTTACTACACACTATGCTATCTTGGAAAGGCTAGATAATACCACATCATGGGTTATTAAGTGACTTGAACTAACTGGAGGAGTGTATGCGGTCAGGATGATTAGGACATATCATCACATAATAGACATCAGTCAAGTAGCCTGTTCACAGCGGGGCAAGCAGGACAATAGAGTTTGCCTGTGTGGAGAAACTAGAACTTAAGCCATCATCAACAGCAGATACTTAGTATGTGCCCATCCCTATCAAGAAAGAGCGTCAGTGGGTTCAAATCCCAGCTCTGCCACCTCATGTGTCTACCATTAATATCCTGGCAAAACCACCTAACCTCTCTGAGCTTCATTTTCCTTGTCCGAAAAATGGAGCTAATTATGCCCACACCTCACTCGGTTGCTGAGTGGATTAAGTGTGGTAACATGTAAAGCACTTGACAAGGTGCCAGGCCCAAAACAGGTGCCAAATAATAATAGTATTTGCTGCTAGGCATTGGGGATTAAAAGCAGTTAATGATTTTCTTATGTAAAGATAAAGCTTTTTTTTTAAGTTGCATATGTTAAGTTTTAAATGAACTGTACTGATGATTGCTTCAGGAATCTAGAATATGGAGCATGGCTGTCTAATAAAAATATAATGCAAGCCACATACGTAATTAAAATTTTTCTAGTAGCCACATTAGAAAAGTAAAAAAAAAAAAAAAATAGTAAAATTGATTTTACAATATAGTTTATTAAACCCAACCTACCCAATATCATTTCAAGATGTAAACAATATAAAGATTAATAAAGAGATCTACTTTCTTGGTTTTGTACTGTCTTCAAAATCTAGTGTGAATTTTACATTTGCAGGAATCTTAATTCAGGTGCTAAGTTTTCATAGAAAATAACTAGTCTGTATTTAGATTTCATAAAATTAACAGTTGAAAAGGTAGATTCACAAAACCAAATCATTCCAAACATACTTAAGCATTTTGCAATAACTGAGTTGAGTGTGTCTTTAACTGTTAATGAATTAAAATTAAATAAAATACAAAATTAAGTTCCTCGGTGCCATTAGCCACATTTCGAGTGCTCAGTAGCTCCTTGGAGCTAGTGGCTATTTCCTGGGCCAATCTATGGGAAGTGGAAAAAAGCCTTAAGTGATCGGTTGCCAGGAGAGGAGTGAGGAAGCACATCCAGGCAGGTGGGCACACACCTGGGGTGCGCCAAGGACAGCATGGGAGCTGGCGATCAGAACCAACCAGCCGCGGTTGAAAGGGCATGGTGGAGCCAGGTAGGGAAGGGTTCGGATCCCCAGGGATGATGTCAAATTTTATTCTATAGTTAAGCAGGAATCCCTGAAATATTTTTGAGCAGGGGATGGGCAACACGTGCACTGTTTTAGGACCATCCACCTGGCACTGGTGCCCAGGAGGGGAAGGGAGAGAGGAGCGACAGCACCCAGGAAGAGCGGCTTGGAGGTGGCTGCATTCATTCAAAGCCAGACTCTGCAGGACTTAGGAAGCAGCAAGGCTCTTTAGAGTGAGGGTGTGAAAAGGGGCAGAGTTGACAGGAGGGATAGAGCGTTACCTGATTGGGCAACTGGGTTGACACTGGAAGGTTTAAGGAACCAACATGCCTCTGCCCATCAGGAAGTAACTCCCTTAGGATAGATGGCTGAAGCCAGGCACAGGAGACTATGTTTTTTAATGGATTTTCAAAAAAGCACATGTATAATTTACAGCATTCACTCCACCCTATGAATCACACGATGACCCTGGACTTTTCCCAGAGTCTCTGAGATTGTGAAAGCCACTCCTTAGTTCTAGGGAACTCCTGGAGGTGCTGGGTCCAGGCTGGAGCCGAATTAAGGACTTTTTGGAAGTCAGGGGAAAGGTCTCGGCTGCACCCCCTCCATCCCCTGGCTAGTGTTTTTGTACCCCTAATATCTTCCCTGGGGAAAGCATTATTTCTAATGTGAATTCAGGTTTTGCTGTGTTGTAAGGGAGATCGCTCTGCTGGACAGGAAGCTGCTCATCCCTACCCTCTGCCCCAAACCCTGTCCTTCTCCAGTAGCAAGCCTGCTAGGGCTGTTACCATACAGTTGTGGATTGACCTATGGACTGTGAAACAAGCCCAACATTGCATTGTCTGGACATGTGGGGAGTGCCTACACTACGTGCTGGGAAATACAAAGAAGAGTAAGCTTACAAGAAGTCTACAGTGGGTGAGGCCAACTGGTCAACCAGCCATCCCTATGTTAAGTGCTTTGTGCCACGAAGAGAACATGGACAACTGCCCAGGGCTTGGAGAATCAGAGCATCTCAACCAGCCTGGGAGCTTGATATGGGTCCTCTCTGAAAGGAAGTGGGTGGTATTTGAAGTTGAATTTTAAGAAAAGTGAAGGGGAAGTGGGGGGATGAGGGCATTCTGGGCTGGGGAATAACATCCAGATGAAGACTAGAAGGCAAGAAATAATAATGAGATCATGGTGGTGGTCATTGTCTATGAATTCTTGCTAAATGCTAGGCACTGTCAAGGGCTTCTCATCTGTGAGCTGTCTCCCCATTTCCCAGATGGAGAAACTGAAGCTCTGAGCGGCGAGTGCACTTGTCAAGGTCACACTCAAGGGGTGGTGCTCATTCAATTCCAAAAATGCCTGACTCATGCCACCTCTCTCAGCAGCACAGTACACTCCAGGGTTGCAAATTATTCAGTGTCATATTTGGAGGACATGGGGACCCCACACTGATCTACAAATGTTGGATTTTAGTATTGTCTTCATGAGTGGACCAAAGTCACATCTTAGAGGCATCATAAGGTAGTCCCTGTTGCTGATTGGAATAACTGGAAGAGCCCAACATTTCCGATCAGGACATGAAGAGGATACTTAAGTGACTGCACTGGCCCTGCCCAGCCCGGCAGTGAGCAGTGTCAGGGCGGTGGTATGCAGAGTGGCCCTCGCCAGCAACGTGTCCCAGCAACTCTGAGCTCCCTGGCTGGATGGGTCTGGCAGGCGCTTCCTCCCAAGACTGGCTGGACATAGGACACGGGCTATTCCAGGTCAGGCGGGTCTATCTCGACCTGAGCCGAGGGTGCAGTTTGTCCACACGGCAGACATGCCGGGCATGCTGCGTAAACACAGACTATCTCCCACCCCAGCGTTTCCTTTGGGGAAGCGCCCCTTCCAACTGGGAGGCTGGATTCCAACTTTCTTATCAACTGGAGCTTCCTAGTCTGATAAAAGGAAGCTATTAAAGTGCATTTCCTGGTATTGCCTTAACCTCTCTAGGGCGGGCTCGCACTGAAGCAAACGCCCCTTAGAGGAGAATATCATTCACCTTCAAAACCCCCCACACCCAACAAGCCAACGGGCATTTTGAAAATGTGTTTAGCCAAAGCCTTATGCCTTTAACGTTCACTTTCTACTCTAGCTAGTTTAGGTGTATTTTCTTGGCTTTGGGGGCTCTCCTTGAGCAGATCCAGGCTTCCTGTATCACCTTCTTTCTAGACTTTTTTTCCTTCACAATGTCAGTCTCCCTGCTTACTAGTCCTCGAATAAGTCCTGCTCACCTCTTTAAAACTTTTCCTCACACTTCTCCTGCTTCCTTTCTGTCTTTCAGATTATAAAAGTTCTACCCTCCCCTTTCCAAGTACTACAGAAGTAAGGAATATGAAGAAAATGAAATGGTGAAAGACATCCCACAAGATCTAGCTGAAAAAACCCCGAACATCGCAGGGGACTTTAACCTTCTTTTTTCTCCCCCTCATCTGAACTATGGTGCTCCTGATCTCTGCCACGCAATTGAGGACTTTCAGCAGCCAGCCTCCGGGATGGTCCCCCTGGGGGTCCTTGCTGGGGTCCCGCCCTTGCGTAGCCCCACCCAAAATGAACAAAATGAACGGGGCTGACCTGTGTAACTCATCGATCATGGTGGCGGAGTTTCCCAATAAAAGACACGTGGCTCTCGCCTAGCTCTCCTGGATTACTCACCGGAGGAGAAACTCGCGACATGTTGTGAAGACCCTCAAGCAGCCCCGTGCAGGAGTCCACGTGGGGAAGAGCTGAAGCCTCCTGCCAAGAGCCTGCACCGATTTGCCAGCCATGTGAGTGAACCAGCTAAGTAGCAGATCCCAGTCAAGCCCCAGGCATTGGCCTGTCTGCAATCTCTTGAGAAATCCTGAGCTAGAACCGAGCAGTTATAAGTTGCTACCAAATTCCTGACCCACAGAAACTACATGAGACAATAAATGTTTATCGTTGTATTAAGCTGTTAACTTTGGGGGTAATTTTATATATAGCAATAGATAACTAATTTAGAACTTAAAAAAATAAAAATGATAATAATTATTCATCATCATCATCATCATCATCATCATCAGAATAATAAGAAGAAGAAGAATAGCAGTTAACATTCCTGAATACTTGATAAGTGCCAGGCATTGGTTAGCACTGTGTATATAATACCTCATTTGATAGAGTCAATAATAATAACAATAACAACACTAACAAAGTGCCAGGAACTGTTCTAAGTGCTTCACACATATCCCATTCGATCTTCGGAAGTGGCCCTGTGCAGTAGGTACTATGATTAGTGCACTTAAGGAAATCGAGCCAGGAAGATGTGGAGTAATGTATCTAGGGCACGCAGCTCGGAGACTGGAACCCAGCCCAGCTCTAACACCTGTGCCCTGACCCCTCTCCCCAGTACTGTGTGTGCTGTTCCGTGGGAGTCTTGGCTCCACTGATAAATGCTTGCAGGTCTACTGCATTCCTTAGCTCAGCACCTAACCATTCAAACAGCTGATTGTGGGCACTTATCACACGTACATATAGTAAAGCTTTTCTAGGCGTGAGCTGCACGGAGCGACCAAGACAACAGCACTGCCTGAAGAAAAGTATTTTTTTAGATAGACCCAGGAAGAGTCTCGCTGGACTGGTTTGTCCACACAGCCTGCTAGAAATGCAAGGCCAGGATTGTGCCTCAGGATTTGACCTGTAACTACCCAGCTTCCTTGATCCTCCAGGCTTCTCTCCTGCCCAATCTGGGGTACTTAGCTCCCACCATGGATCCTGGGAACATTAAAAGTACATGCAGAATTTAAGGAATAAAAAGAACAAACTAATCAAAAACAGACTCACAAATATAGTGGACAATTTGGTGACAGAGAGAGAGGAGGAGGGTTTAGGGGCCTGGGAGAATGGGGTGAAGACTTAAAGAAGTACAAATTAGTAGCTAATGGATGGTCACGGGGATGGGGAGCATGGCATAGGGGATGCAATTAGCATTAATACATTGGCTAGGTGGAGGGTCAGGGGAGGAAGGGAGCAATTGGGGAGATAATTTTACTAACTATATAGGTGTCAAACCAATGTATTGTATACTTGAAACTAATTAAAATTTAAAAAAAAAAAGCCTTTGGGGCAGAGGAGAAGTACCTTCCCTTTATCATCCAGACACTCAGAGGAACCTCTGGCATCTATTTCCCCAAAAGCACAATTACTCAGATTGCGCGTAGACATCATCTCACTTCAGCTCCTGCCTCCTGCTCTGGGAGTCCTGGCTGTGAGAGCCTGGGAGAGAAGAGGGTGTGGATTCGAAAACCTATGGAGTCCTCGTTTACGATGGTCGCTGGCAGGGGCTGCCGGAGGGAGCCTGACAGAATGGGTGGCTGGCAAATCTCCGCTGAGTTAGGTTCTTTCCTGTCATTGAGCTCCAGCATTGACCCGAGGACTCAAGAATTGTTTTCTGTTTGTTTGTTTGTTCGTTTGTTTGACAGAACATTTGTTGAGCTCCTACTGGGAGCAGAGCCGCAGGCCGTAAAGATGAATATGAAGGGCGCCCTGCTTTGGAAGCGCTAACGGGGAGCAAGGAAGACTGGCAGAAGTGGAATACATTATTCAGACCACTTTAAAGGCCTGCACGGCGGAGGGGGAGGGCGCTTGCCAGGCTCCAGTTTTCAAACGGGAACACTGTGGTCACAGCCATTTAAATGTGATCCTGAGGACCTGCTCATCTTCTTGCAGCTGGAAGCAGGAAGCCAGGCTGGATGGAAAGAGCTGCTCTTACATGCTGTTCCAAGGGCTTCCTGGAAAGACAGAAGGAAGGACAAGAAAGCACAGGCTCTTGAGTTCCAGCCTGCGCCTGTCCCTGAGCGCTGAGTCGCCCTTGGGAAATTGGCAGCAAAACCCACCATCCCGAAACTTCACTCGATTGTCTTGACTGTAGAATGGGGCCGAGTGTGTTCCAGGGTCTAGTCTGTGTGAACGTGTACACGAATTATGTTAGGGTCGGGGACACTCCTGGAAACCCCGAACCCTCCCTGGATGCCTGCTACCTTCACTGACCAGAATTCACTGACTCCATCCACAGCACAGGAAGCCTGCGGGGTACCAGGCCCCATGCTCGGAGCTGGGGATTCGAAGGTACGTGGGATGCGTCCTCGGTGTGCCTCAGGTTTACAGACTTACACACATCATGGACCTCTAGGGTCACTTTTAAAGCACAGTTTTAAACTGATGATTGCCAGGATGTCCTCGGCATTCCTACAGAGGCCCAGGGAGACTCCACATTCAACTGGCATTCCGGGACCCCAGCCTCACAGCGAGGAAGTGGCAGAGCCCTTCTCGGGGGCAGCCTCCCGAGCCGTATCCGGCTCCCACAAAACACCAACACTTAAAATAGCAGAAATGCGTTGTCTCAGTTCCGGAGACTACGAGTCTCAGATGGAGGGGTGCGCAGGCCCACGCTCTGACAGCTCTTGGGAAGCATTCTTCCAGAATTCTCCAGGCAAGCTCTTCTAGCTTCTGGTGTCTGCCAGCACAGGTTGGCAGCCGTCGGCTTGTAGACTCATGTGACCATCTTCTACCCGCGTGTCTTCACATCATCTTCCCTCTGCCCAAATTTCCCCTTTTTATGACGACACCAGTCGTATTGGATTAGGGCCCATCCAACCTCATTTTAACCTGATTTCCTCTCTACAGACGCTCTTGCCAAATAAGGTCGCTTTCTGAAGTGCTAGGTGTCAGGAATTTTGGACATATCCTTTTGGGGACACAATTTCACCCATATCACTAGCCTCACCAGCCTATTCTTGGCAAGGCCCATATCCAAGGGAGAAGAGGGGGGAGAGAGGGGGTGGAGAGAGAGAGAGAGAGAGAGAAACAGAATGGACCAAAGCCAAGAAGGAGATAGTAGGAAACAGACTCAAGGGCACACACAGCTGGAGGTGGTGGCCTTGAACGGGAGAAAGGACACCTACCCTCTGAAAGGAATGAATAAAGATGAGTTGTTGGAGGAGAGGTAGGAGTCAAGGCCACCGGCTGATTAGCTGAGCGGATGCCATGTTGCCTGGGCACAATGAGAGGGGTGGAGGTTTGATTAGGTCTTGAGAAGAGAGCCCATATGTGAAAGAGCTGCAGAGGGAGCTGACGTGTCCAAGGAGGGGATGTGTAGGTTGAGGACCTAAATTAGCCTTAACCTTGGGATTGTACTGCGGGGATTTTACACTTGGCTTTCCTACAAGTTTCTTATTCACTTGCATGTGGAATTGCCCCAATGCCTGTGGGATCTGAGGGTGAGTCTAGGGGCCGAGAGGGCCCAAAGAGGCTATGGAGAATTTATTTCACATGACTGGCCAGGAGTCCAGGCTGAGTTGGTGGGGGAGGGGTGTGTGTGAGCAACCAGAGAGGGCCTGATGACCAGAGGGGCTGGAGGGGTGGACTCTAGCAGTGATGGGCACTTGAGAGGGAAATGAGGAGGGGGAGGGGGGGAAGGGGAGCTGCTGAGTTTCAGGGAGGCTTCTGGGAGGAGGAGGGCAGTTTGTTTAGGAAGGGAGCTTCTGGGGCATTGCAGATAAGATGGGGAGGGAGTGGGTGGTTAGGGAAGTGTGCAGTGCAGGGGCAGGGTGAGGGGTGTGAGGAAGCCGCCTGAACCCCTGGCTGTACCCCTGGGGATGCATACAGTGCAGGGGGGACGTGTTGCCCGCCCCTGGGAGCAGTAAGTCTCACAAGCGGGCACAGAACCAGAACCAAAGAAGAGGAAGGAAGTGGAGCTCTGACTGGGGCCTAGGGAGATATTCTGGAAAGGGGCTTGGGCTGCAGTAACTGTCAGTCATGTGGAGGAGGGGGTTCAGAGGGCATGGCAAGAGCCCAGAGCAGGTTCAACTGTGCCCAGGAGAAAGCAAGTCGCCTGAATTGGCTAAAGAAGTGGGTGTTAGGAGTGGTGGCTGGAAAATTAGCTCAGATCAGGGCCAGCCTGGGAATGCCAGGGCGGGAATGCCAGGGCGAGGGCCACGGTCTTCATCTGCGAGTCACAGAAGATCTTTCAGGAGGATGCGAGCAGTCCTTAAGGAGGAGAAGTCCTCTGGGTTTGCATAAAAAAGAAATAGTTGGTGTCTGCAGAGCAGCCTTGGCATTGAACCTGGGAGGGCTGCCTACCAAAGAGATAGGGAAGGCCAAAGGGTAGAATTACTGTTTCCAAGACAAAGGTGTCACTAATGTCACTGGGGAAAGAGAGAGAGAGGGAGGGGGAGTGGAGGAGCGGGGAGAGAGCCGGTATTTAGATTCACATGGGAACAGAGAGAAGTAAGAGCAAGGGAGATGGAATTTGAAACTCTCTGTCTAAATAAAGAAAGCGAAACTCATGGATGTTAAAATCCTCCTAGGTGCTCATGTTTTCATTTCTTTTGCGTATCCTGGATCACTCATCTTCCTGTGCCTTTCAGACATTGTCACTATTCCCAGGAAAGCCAGAGGCAGAAAGCAGCAGGGGGGTGGGGTGGGGGCGGGGGACTTTGGAAAGCCCCTAGACTTGGAGAGACACATTTGCTCCTGCTCTCCCATCTGCTCCTTGGGAAAGAAGGTGTCGGCTGGAAGCAGAAGGAGGGGCTGGGGGTCCAGGAAGGCAGAGCCTGAACCTGTTACAGGAACACCAGGGATGCAAAAACCCTGGGGAGATCTTGGTGGCCAGTGTCCCTGAGGGGCATTGGGTGGTGTCCGTTTGGGCCGTCGCAGCCCAGGACAGAGTTTGGAGCGTGGACTCTTAAACCAGCCTGCCTGGGGTAATCCCAGCTCTGACACTTACTGTCCAAGTCTACATGTCCTCGGCTAGTTATTTAAAGCCTCTTTGACTCAGTTTCCCCATCTGTAAAATGGGGATC
>NW_011888924.1:367238-375181 GCF_000151845.1 Pteropus vampyrus
GTATACTGTGGTGTCTGTCTCATGGGGTGTAGAAGATGGAACAGTATTGTTATGTTCAGCTTTGATAATTTCTAGCAGGTGTTTCTGGGAAATTTCTGCTCTGGGTTCATAGCAGAAACTCTACTCCTTAAGATGAAAGGGAAACATTTCTTATTATAGAGTGACATACTGCGGGCAACTAGGGGGTCTTACTTAGGTCAGATGATTCTCCGTGAAATCCTTGAAGTTGTGACATCCATCTACATTCCTACCCACTTCCTCCTGCCCTCACTTGTTCATGATCCACTTTACCTGGAAACTGTAGAGGTGCAGGGAGGAGAGAGGAACTCTGGGCTTGCTTGAATGAGAACTCTGGGCTTCCTTTACTTCCAAACTGAGCTGGTCAATGTACATAGAGTACTCTAATCAATTATCTTGTAAGGAGAGCTAGATGTTTATCAAACTCAAATATATTTTCATCACACCTTTCTTTCTCTAGTGGGTATCTTGAACTAACATAAAATAAACTAGGTTCAAAAAGTCATTTGGACAAATACAGTTGTTTATCTTGAAGTCTGTTGAGATTACCCATTTTTTCTTTTCTTGTCCATCTCATCAAGCCATCTCACAGTCATCATTCGAATATGATTTATTTAGTGTATTCATACCCCAAGTCGTTTCAAAAAGGAGTTGTTTTAGCTTACCAAGTGAAAATACCCCAGACAATAAAACCAATGGTATATGAACTCAAGTAGGAAAATGGAGGAGATAAAAAAAATTAGAAATCGAATGTTCATTTCAGTTGTTCCAAGGACGCCGAATGCCAGATTTGAAGTGTTCTGCTGGTCAAGATGAAAAAGAATCAGGGAAAAGGATGTATTGTGAGTTTTTTTTAGGGAAGACTAAGTGTTTCTTGATACTAAACTTTGAAAGAATTTCTCTCATGGTACATGGTAGAGAGATAGAATGGACAGTACCTTGATAACAGTTTTGGGTCAAATCAGAATTTTTTCACAAAGAGGTTCACATGACTCATTCCTATAATGACTTCTGATAATAGTTAGAAATCCTAACATTGCAGTTTAGCCCAGAGATGCTGATTCAGTGGGGACATTTGATCAATTCTTGATCAAAGCACGCTGGATTAAGCTGACTCAGACTGGCAAGGACTTTTGAATGCAAGCGCTATTTCTTAATGTATTAGCTATTCTTTCATTTTATGTCTTTGTTTGAAAATGTAAACATTATATCATCAATGTCGTCATCCAAATCATTATGATTGTTAACAGGATGCAATCTGGAGTGAATCCTTTGACATGCCAGTACTGATGGTTAAGGAAAAATTGGGGATATGGTCATTCAGAAATGAATCCACTTGTTAGTTCCCATTTATTTATTTATCTATGTATTTATACCATATCTCTTTTTACAGTTGAGTCAATGAAGCATACAGGAAATGCGTAATATAAAATGGTAAAGTGTAAATAAAAAATCAGGACCAAGAAAACAAATTAAATATGGTGTCAAGACCAGGATGGGTACAGGATGAGGTTGGACAGAATGAAGACATGATGGCAATCAAGTTCCACTGTGGCTACAAACTGGCTGCAGGTTTGCTTTGGGCTTCCCAGAGGGGAGGGGCGAAGTTCACCTGCCTTGCTGGAACCTCACTATACCATGTTTCTAATATTCCCTAATCTGTACCCATTACTTCCTGGGAAAACTAACTAAAGATGATACAATTTGCTCTCGGTGACCCAACGATAGCCCCCAGTGGCCTTCACTTCCGTTTATACGAGCTCCTGGGGCATCTCTGCCTGGCTCTGTGCTGCTGTCCCATGCTCATTTCTACCCGAGGCTTCCACAGCCTGTTCAGAGTTTGTCTCCCTCATTACTTTAGCTTGCCTATGTATTTGCCTCATCATGGGCCTGACTCCACCTTCGGGCTTCTTTTCAGATTTGGCCACCTCTCCTAGCTTGCTCAAGTGGCTATTTCCAAGAATGATAATCTGGTTGGCTTAGTCCATCATTTTATATCTGGCCATGTTACGGGTTATCAGCCAGTCTATGGACTTGGAGCCTGGGTCAGGTACTCCAGTATCCCTGGTCCAGTTGGCCAGGGGTCAAGTCACATGGTCCAAAATATGAGTCAGAGGCTGGAGTGGGGATGTGGAGGGTTCTGTGGGTGAAACTATCATCCTTGCAACAGGTTTAAGTGTGCCAAGCAATCAAAGACTTCATCTATTCATCTGGGGGAGGTACTGAGCACGGGCATAGCAAACCAGCTGCCTTCTTGCCTCTGTTGCATTGGTTTATAAAATAAAGACCTCTGTCTTTCTGAAAATCTTTTCCTCTGAGTTGCTCGAGTCATTCTCTCTTTGGAAGTATGTTAGTGGTTTTGATAAGCCCTGCAGTAAACAATCCCCTTAAAGTGTATTAGGCCTATGGATTTCCAAATGCATTTTATTGTAACCCCTCTCCACTTAAAAAAAAAAAATGTTATATCGATTTGTAGTCTGTGGAACAAATCTTTCTAGACTTTTGCTACTTGGACTGAGGTCAGCATGGGCACCACCTAGGAGTGTGTTGGAACTGCAGACTCTCAGCCTCACCGGGACCTACTGAATAAAATCTGCATTCTAACAAGTCTTCCAGGGGACTAGTGTGTGCATTAAAGTTTGAGAAGCATGGCTTTCAGAGCAAACTTTGGGAAGTGCCGAACGACTCTGACCAGTGATCGAGGCCCTGGGAGATGCTGTAACTTGCCTGAAGTCCTCCAATGGGTCAGTAACAGACCTGGGATCAGACTCGGGGGTGCTGAGTCCTACTCATATTCTTTTCCCACCACCCCATGATGTCTCCCTCATCTACGAACTGAAGAGTCTTGATTAGATCATTGTTAGAGGAGTAAGTCGATATGCGATCAGAGCGATCGTGATTTATCATCCCAATGTAGTCACTGTTGAGAGTTTAAGAGAAACTGTGGTTTGCCTGATATTCACCATGTGTCAGTCACAGTTCTAAGTGCTTTTACATGCATTAGCTCAGTAATCTCAAAACCAAAAACAACGTCCCAGCCCCCCCGCGCCGTTCCCCCCAGTCCCCTTCCTCAAAACAAAACACACACGAAGAGGGCGCATTTTCCTCATTGATCAGATGGTAAAAAATGAGGGCCATAGAGTTTCTATAACTCCCTTGAGATCCTACAGCTAGTGGCAAATCCTGCTTTCAGGGGCAGCGCACCTGGCAGGTGAGCAGCATTCTTCACCGCCAGCCACACTCCCCTGCCAATTGCCCCGGTTATTCATTCCGTCCTCACAGCACCTCACAGACAGGTGTCATGTCCCACTCACTCCTTGCTTTTCTCTTGTTAGATGAGGAAATTGATGCTTAGTGACACTAGCCAGGGATCCAAAGCCCATAGCAGACTGCTTTCAGTTCCCCAGGCTTTAGTGGTGCGAGCCGAGGCTCGCTCTCTGCGACAGATCGCCCACTCGTGGGTCCCTGACACGCGGGTCTCACCTGAAGTTCGGCTGGGTCCCGGCGGATCCAGACGCCCCCTGGCGGCAGGTGGGCGCAAGCGGAGCGCGGGTCTCTGGCTGGGCGCCGATTCCAGCAGCTTTCCCAGGGGCGCGAGCCAGGAGAGAAGAAAGGGCGCTGCAAGCAGCCGCCGACCCCGCCCCGCACCCTCGGGTCCCTCCGCCTCACCTTGGACGCCAGGGCGTGTGCGGGCACGCTGATTCTTTCACTTGGGGGCTTTCCTTTTTCTCTTCCGTTTGGATGGCATTTCTCCAGCAGGTAAGCGTGATCGGGGCAGCTGGGCCCTGGGAAGTGCGCAGGGACCCAGCTCTGGGAAGTGTCCCAGGAGATGCTGGGAGGCTCAGAGCATGTGGGCAGGAGCGGAGGGCATCTCCTGTGGTCTTAAACGACTGGTATGTGTTATAATAACAACAGCCTCTGTTTAGGTTTCCAAGCTGCCTGTGGGTCCTGAGCAATCAGCACTGCTTGGGCAGAATATTGGAGGAGCTCCCTCCCCTCTCGGGGGGACTGTTCCACACCGTTTCTCCCAGAGGCTCCAGTAGTCCAGAACTCCCGTGGCCCGCGGAAGGCACCGTGTTACCCTCCTGTCTTTCCCCGGCTCATTTCCGCAAACCCCCGCGTCACTTCCCAGCATCAGTTAGTCCTACCAACACCATGAGATAGGTTCGATTATTATCCCCATTTTACAGATGAGGAAACTGAGGCTAGTGAGGACCAACAGTGGAAGGTTGAGATGCAGTGAAACTGGCCTCACCACCATGGTAGAAATATAAAGTATGGTGCGCAGTGGGCAGGCGTAGGAGCAGAGAGCCTCGAAGCTGAGACTGAAGGTTGCTGGGGGTTATGCCGGGCGGAGGAAGGGCCGAGCGAGGACCCCCGCAGCAGGGGCAGGTGTGTGTGTGTCTGGTGTGTTTGAAGCAAGTTGTTCGCTGTTGCTGAGCCTATTATACAAGGGGCGTTTGAGGCTGGACAGGCAGGCAAGGGCGGATGGGAAAGTTCTCCTATGCCTTTCAAAGGTGGTTCGATTTTTCCCAGAAGAAGCTGTTCAGGAATTTGGAGCAAGTGAGTGACGTGGTCATATTCAAGTTCAAAAGACTACTCTGATGTGAGCAAGAGGGCTGGATGGGGTGTCTTCTTTTCCCTGAGCTAAGAGACTTCACTCGGGATCCTCCTGTGTCTACTACATACCAGCTGCCTAGGAAAGGACAGGTCAGGGAGAAAGGTGCCGGTCAGGGAGAAAGGCGCGGGTCAGGGACCCTCCATTCTCCTCGGGCTCCTCTTGTGCCTCTATCTCAGGTCCAGTGCGACCCCAGGTAGACGGGCCCACCAGACACACTGCCAACTGCCGCTGATATCTGTCGTGAGGCCTGGTGACTGGCATCCTATGGAGACGGGGCGGGGGAGGGTGGGGTCCTGGTCTTATTTAGGTTGTGTGAAAGGTGGAGCATCCACAGTCCAGGAGCGTTGCCTGGAGGAGTTAGCTGATGATACACAGTGGACCGAGAGCATGACAAGGCATCCTGTTGTGGCCTCTGGCACCCATGGGGCACTGTTCCAGTTCCTACCTGTCATCTCCTATGTCCTGACAGTCCTTAACCACCTGGGGGTGAGGCGGAAAAAAGGTTCTTGCAGCCCTCTAAAATGCCTTCCTCTTCACCTTAGGGAAGGGACGAGGCTTGGGCAAGGACTACAAGGAGCAGGGAACTTAACGAGGCTTGGGTGGATTAGAATTGTTTGTATCATTTATATATCCTTTTACGTAACAAACATTTATTGAGTACCTACTGTGTTAGACATTGTGAGATGCTGGAGAACAGACATTTGTGACACAGTCCCTGTCCTCGAGTGGCTTCTAGTCTGGTACTGGGAGACAGCCACATACACCAATCCAATGGCACATCACAGGTGCCAAGACGCACCTGGAGGGTAGGGGAAGTGCCTGAGTGCAGGCGTTCACTATATCCTGGGTGGACTATCACAAAAGGATTCTGGAAGATTCGGTGGTTGTTTAGCTGGGTCTTGAAGGATGAGAGGATGTTCTTGAGGCAGAAGAGGTGCCGGAAGAGGTCCAGGACACAGAAGAGGAGGGACGTGTACTTAGCTGTGGATCTATTGCATGCCACTTGCTGAGAATGATGGCCAATAGGCAATTCTGTTTCTGGAGGGAGGTTCTGGAAGACTTGAGAATGGTTCTCAATGGTTATTGGGAATGCAACAAAAACGAGGACTTTTTGAGGCTGGACACAGCTAACGTGGGACTTGGGCATTTGGACTTTGAATGGCAGTGCCGTAGTTGGGACGCGAGGCCATACCAGGAAAGCGGTGTGGTGGTTCTAGATCACTAGTGCTGTCCCCAGGGAGCCCTCTTCCATTCATGAGAATGCTCCACTCCTCAAGATCTTATGGAGTGACAGCCACTTAATGGGAGAAGAAACTGTGAGCATGAGTGAATGGATTATCGAAGCCATTGCTTTCCGGTACTTTTAGGGACTGTCTGGATTCTTTGAAATGCTTGATGTCATTCCTCAGTCACATGGAATCTGAGAGGGGAAGAGCTAGGCCTGTCATGGGGTCAGAAAGGCCAATGATGACCTCTGTTTTGCAGCATTGTTTGTGGCCAGAGGAAGGCAGGATGCTGTGGTTTAGTCAACAGTGTGTGTGTGCGTGTGTGTGTGTGTGTGTGTGTGTGTGTGTGTGTGTGTGGTGTGTTGGGGGGGTGACAGTGTAGAGAAGGGCCAGGGGGTCTTCACTGTGTCTGATGAAAGGAGATAGGTCAGGAGGGATGCACACAGAACCCAAAGATGGAGAGGGAGGCGGAGAAAGGCCACAGCAGCACCCTTTCTGGAGAGCTTTAAAATCCAGGTAGATTTTCCATTATTGGTCAGCAGGGTTTCTGTTTAAGACAAGGAGATGGACCAGATCACCTCTCTGAGACCCTAGGAGTTAGTCATATTGTTTGCCCTTTAGATTTATTATAAATTTTTTTTAGGGAATTGAGTGAATTTACATGGGAAAAGATAAGAGGAAAATTATTCTGTACCATAATGCGAAGACTCCTATTTCGTCCGTTTGGGTGGCTCTAACAAAATACCAGAGACTGGGGGGCTTATTAACAAGAGAAATTTATTTCTCACAGTTCCAGAGGCTGGAAGTCTGAGATCAGAGAGTGAGCATGGTTAGGTGCTGGTGAGGGCTTTCTTCCCAGTCACAGACTTCTGGTTGTGTCCTCATGTGGTAGAAGGGACAAGGGAGCTCTCTGGGGTCTCTTTTATAAGGACACTAACCTATTCACAAGGGCTCCCCGCCACCTCTGCCATGACCTAAGCATATCCCAAAGGCCCCACTCCTGATACCGTCACCTTGCGGGTTAGGTTTCAGCATATGACTTTCGAGGTGACATGAACATTCAGTCCGTAACAGCTCCCTAAGAATATACACGGCACATGCCTGTTCCCATCTTCCCAGCAAATCTTTTCTTTGTACACAGTGAGACCTCCCCATTGGGAAGAAATCTGTCTCTCTTCATTGTGATTTTAAAAGTAATTTTTATTGGTCCTCTTTGAAGGTTAGTTTAAAATTCTTCATAGATGCATATACATGTATATATATGCATATATGTACATATACACAAATATATGTATATATTTAACACAAAGGGAAAGGAATGAACCTGCTGATATTTTTATCGGAGAAGTTTCAGTTTCAAACTGGCAAAGCAGGTAAAACCTCTCCATCCACCGTTCAGCTCCAGACTGAGAAGATGGTTGTTTCACCCAGTGAAGTACAGTATTTTCAGTGCGAGTTACTTATAACCTGAAAAGTTATGAGTGAGAGGAAGAGGAAGTTTTAAGGCCCATATTAGAAACTAGCATAACGGGGTGTGTGTGTGTGTGTGTGTGTGTGCGTGTGTGTGTGTGCACGCGCACGTGCACGCACATGCACGCACATGCATGCATACTGCATGCTGGGGAAGGAGGGAGAGCTGGCTGCTGCAGGAAGGAGCAACTCCCTCAGCCCTGGCTCCTTGGTCCCCTGGCCATGTCCAGAGAAGCTGGCCACCTCCAAGCACCCCCAACCCTGCTGGGGGCATCTCTTTGTTTCCCTTGCTGCTGGCTCCTTGTCCCAGTGGCCTGAGACAATGCCAGGCCTTGACACTGCAGAAGGTCAAAAACTGCAGCTCTGAATGGAGCTGAAACGAATAGTTTCTGTTCCAGAACAATTCTGTGAGCTAAGAAAACATCTGTGCAGATGAAGCCTGCGGTTCCTCTTGCACAAGGAGCCCTGGGCGCCACCTGTCGCAGTCAGTCTTGCTCACTGGCTGAGCTGCTGGCGCCGTGCCCCAGAGCGACCTCGACCTTGCCGGTGATCACGGTGATTTAGATGGTGGTTCAGTTGCAAATGCCGGTTTAGCAGCACATTGAAAG
>NW_011888924.1:375231-396594 GCF_000151845.1 Pteropus vampyrus
GGCTCCTTGTCCCAGTGGCCTGAGACAATGCCAGGCCTTGACACTGCAGAAGGTCAAAAACTGCAGCTCTGAATGGAGCTGAAACGAATAGTTTCTGTTCCAGAACAATTCTGTGAGCTAAGAAAACATCTGTGCAGATGAAGCCTGCGGTTCCTCTTGCACAAGGAGCCCTGGGCGCCACCTGTCGCAGTCAGTCTTGCTCACTGGCTGAGCTGCTGGCGCCGTGCCCCAGAGCGACCTCGACCTTGCCGGTGATCACGGTGATTTAGATGGTGGTTCAGTTGCAAATGCCGGTTTAGCAGCACATTGAAAGCGGAAATCCCAGCCCTCAGCATGGACTTAAGGCATTGTTCACACTCCTTCCCTTGGGGGGAAGCGGGGATCCTTCCAGTTTCAGGAGCAAGGCTGGCTGGGTGGGAAGTGGCAGCAAGAATTTTAACAAGTCGGGGTCCCCTGCATGATTCTTCTTCTCCAGTGTGGCCACATCATGGGCTCCCTTCAAAGTCTGCTTCCTCCAGGAAGTGATCCTTGACCATCCCAATGATCTCTGCTCCCTTTGAGCCCCTGTGCAGTTTGGACTGTATCACCTACGTGGGCACAATTTATCCCTGTGCCGTTTGTTAATTCTGTGTATATACTTGGCTGTTCCAGCTCCTGGAAGGCAGAGATTATGTCATTTGTAGCAATCAAAGAATTGGATCCATAAGAAACATTTAGTTAAGTCTCTCCATCTTTAGAATCTGTTGTCTAGCTGAGTTTTTTTTTTTCTTTTTTGTATTTGTATTGGCTGATCCCTAATGAGCATATTGTGACAATAACTTCTAACCCTGCCAATCCTACCCCGGCTGTCACTGTTCCAGTATTGCCTTAGAGATTACATAACTGCTTCACATTCAATATTTTTATTTAATGTTCACAACCACCTCTTTATTTTTATTTATTATTATTATTATTTATGCCTACAGCACCTGGTCTTCCTAGGTGGTCTCCCATCCAAGTACTAACCAGGCCTGATCCTGCTTAGCTTCCAAGATCAGACATCGGGCTTGTTCAGGGTGGCATGGCCACAGACTGTAGACCATGGCTCCACTGGGGTGTGAACCCAGGACCTTCTGCGTGTAAAGCAGACGTGCTAACTGCTACACTATGGAACCACTTCCCCACCTTTTTTAATAGATGGAGCAGATATTACATTTTTTTTTCCCCAGTGGATGAAAATACTAAAGTTCAGAGAGGTCAAATGACTGGCCCAGAGTCACCCAGCTGATTCAGAAAGCTTCGCTGAATCTGAGAAAACCAGTGGTCCCGTTCAGACCTCAGGTCCATTCATGCATTATTTAAAAGGACTTTGTGAACATACAATGTTACACAGAATTAAGATGAATTGCAGGAAAATGGCTACTGCAAGATCGAGACAGTTGAATTAAGAGAGACCCTTCCATTTGGATGGCTCTGGACTTGTTGGCGAGAGTCAAGGTGCTAGCTGCATTTGAGGGGTGCTCCAGGAGCAGGTGTAGCAGGCTGGAAGAAGGGGTTATGAGGAGGGTGAGAAGGACTAAGTTAACAGGCAAGGAGAGACCTTCAATGACACTGTACTCGTTGGCACGTGCGTGCTATTTCTCAGCTCCATCCCTCTGGTTATGCTGTACCCTCATCCTGGACACCCTTCCTCACTCACTATATTTCTGGTTGTCTCCTAGACATTTCTGCGTGTGTGTTCGAGCAGCGTGGCACAAACTGAAGACTTTCTCTTCCAACATAGGCTGCTGCTTTTGTGTTTCCTATTTTGGAGACTGATACCACTCTTTGCGTGCGCGGGGGCGTGGGGTAGGGGAGCCCTGGAAACCTTGGAGTCATGTCCTCTTGCCCTCACCAAATCATATCCGGTTGCTAAGGACAAGAATCCACGTGTACAGTTCTGCTCTCCATTCTCTCTCCTCTTCACTGCTTCTGCCTGGACGGTGCCTATCACCAGCTCACTGGGTTCCCATCTTATAAAACGAGGCAAACAATGATGCTTCTCTCTAACGCTTCCAGTTGTCTGTTGTTAGGGGCTGAATTGTGTCCCCCAGATTCATGTGTTGAAGCCCTAACCCCAGTACCCTCAGAATGTGACTGTATTAGGTGATTGCCGTAGTCTGTTTGAGCTGCCCTAACAGAATATCCCGGATTGAAATACATTTTCTCACAGTTCTGGGAGCTGGGAAGTCCAAGATCAAGGTGCCTGCAAGGTATGTTTCATTCTGACGCTTTTCTCCTTGGCTCGCAGGCCGCTGCTATCTTGCTGTGATCTCGCATGACCTCTGTATTCCCTAGGGCGGGGGGGAGGGCAGCAGGCTCACTCGCGTCTGTTCTTATAAGCACTAATCCTATCAGATCAAGACCCCACCCTTATGACCTCATTTAAGTTTAATTACTTCCTAGAGGCGCCCCATCTCCAAATACAGTCACAATGGGGGTTAGGGCTTCAATGTATGAATTTGGGGGGACACTAACCTTCAGTCCATAACAAAGATAGAGCCTCTAAAGAGGTGATTCAGAGAAAATGAGGCAATTAGGGTGGATCCTAATCCAATTTCATTGATGTTCTTGTACAAAGAGGAGATTAAGACACACAGAGGTACAGCCCCTCTGGGAGCCTAGGAGGGGGACCTCAGAAAAAACCAATCCTTCTGGCACCTAGATCTCGTACTTTCCAGCCTCCAGAACGGTATGTTTAAGTTACCCAGTCTGTGGAATTTTGTTATGACAGCTCACGCGATTTTTTTATACACCTATGAAATGACGTTCAGGGCTTATCAGGTCCTAGGTCCATTTGCTCTTTTCAGTGCATGCCTTGCATTTTTATCCTTTCGTGCCCTTGCACGCGTTAGCTCCTCAGTCTGGAATGGAATAACTTCTTACTAAATATTCCATGTGCTCTCTTAGTTAGAACCGGGCCACCAGCAGAAGTGACATGTGTGGCTTCCAGGCTGAAAGCATTGAAGGGCAGATGCAAATTCTCCACATTTTTGTCTCTTCCTCTGTGCAGTGACCGAGAGGACATGTGATGGAACAAGGGACCACAGATGGTAGCAGCCTGGATCGTTGAGTCATGACATCAAGGCAGTGCCCTGGACATTAGACACTTGCATTTAGTGTTTGCATGAGGAATAAATCTTTGTTGTGTTAAAACTGTTACTACAGCATATGTCCATCTTGACTTATACACTCTCATTTTTTTTTGCCAGTTAAAAAATGTCATCTTTTAAGTCCCAGTTTAACTGTTACCTCTCTCTTTAAAAGCCTTCCAGAATCAACCCACACTCAGTCAGAATGAATCTCTTCCCTCTGTGCTTTCACAGCATGCGCCCCCTATATCTATTTGATATTTACTGCTTAGTATTATGGTTAGTTAAGTCCAGGTAGAGTTAGCGACACAGAATGATTAAGAGTGAATTCTGGAACCACACTAACTGGGTTCACATCTCAGCCCTGCCATTTATCAACAGTGAGACCTTTGATGAGTTAACTTAATCTTCCAGGACCTTAGTTCATATCTGTTCCTTTAGTATCTGCCAAAGCATCTGGTACAATAATTAATTGTTCAATAGTACCTACTTGCCAGCCTCCTTCTGTTTGCCTTTCAGATAAAAGTATCAGGAAGAGACATGGGGGAGATGAGGATCAAAGTGCAAAGCCAGGAGGTCCTGTAATCAACGCCCTTGTAACATAACAGTCCTGGCCTATGACTCAGACCAGGCCTGGAATAGACTACAGTTTTCTCCTCGAAATTAATTCTAACTGGATGGACAGAACACAGAGAGAGGAAAGGAAAGATGCATCGGATGTTACTTCTTGAAACCTCTTTCCCTGAGGCCATCATTGTTTTGTATCTGTCTATCAAGATGCTTTACGATTTAATTTTTTTATGTCTTTCTACTAAAGACTCATCTTGATTGATTTTTAAAAATTTTTTTATTTTTAAAAAACTTATTTACTATTTACTTTTTTATTTTTTTACTGCCAATACGGCCTGGTCTTCCTAGGTGGTCTCCCATCCAAGTACTAACCAGGTCCGACCCTGCTTAACTTCTGAGATCAGACAATATCGGAACGTTCAGGGTAGCTTGGCTGTAGACTCACCTTGCTTGATTTTAGAATATTGAGTCACCCTTGCATTCCTGGAATAAACCCTAGTTGGATGCTTGATTTTATTTGCTAATATTTTATTTCAAATACTATATCTCTATTCATGAGTTTTGTTTTGTTTTCCCTCCTGACACCAACCAATTCTCCAATTCTCTGACACAAATTGTGTGTCCAACAGTTCAGTTCAGTTTTGACACTCAGTACCTGGAGTCAGCATTAGATTCCAAAGGTTTCAGGGCTCAGTCCCACGAGACTACCCCCACTTCAGGTGCCAGTGTCAAGTCCGAGGTCTTCAATTCTTCTGACCCACTGGCTATAAATGGGGGGCTTCCACATACCCCACCCCCGCCAAGTCTTGATAATTTGTTAGAATAACTCGCAGGACTCTGGAATGTGCTTTACTTACCAGTACCAGTTTATTATAAAAGATATAATTCAATAACGGCCAAATAGAAGAAATGCACAGGGCAAGATATGGGCGTAGAGCTTCCATTCTGTGTGTGCGCAAGTCACCCTCCCAGAACCTCCACGTCTTCACCAACCCAGGAGCTCTCGGAACCCTGAAATTTTGGGTTTTCAATGGAAGTTTCATTATGTAGACACGATTGCTTAAATCATTGGGCATTGGTGAGGAACTTTATCTCCAGCCCTTTCTCTCCTCTGAAGGTGGTGGCAGGCAGAAAGTTCCAATCCTCTTATTGTGCTGGTCTTTCTGGAGACCAACCCTAAGGGCGACCAGTTACCAGACATCTCATCAGCAAAAGGTACTCTTATCACTCCTTAGATTCAAAGGGTTCAGGGCTATGAGCCAGGAATCCGTACAAAGGCCAAATATTTTCTATTATATCGCAACATGAGAGACTGGCCAGTAATTTTTCCTTCTTGTAATATCCTGGTCTAATTTTGTATGGAGGTTATGTTGGCCACATAATAAGAGTTGGGAAGTATACTCTGTTTTTCTATTCTCTGGGAAAGTTTGTATAAGATTGCTGTTATTTAAATATTTGCAAGAATTAGCTGGTGAAGTCATCTTGGCTGGGAGTTTTCTTTGCAGGATGTTCTTGAATAACAGATTCAATTTATTTATTAGATATTAGAAATTCAATTTTTCTTCACTTGATTTTAGAAAGTTACATTTTTCAAGAAATTTTTCCATTTCATCCAAATTGTCAAATTTTTGGTGTAATTTTTTTAAAAAATAATATTCTCTTACTAATCCTTTTGATGTCTGTAAGATCCGTAGTGACAATCTTTTTCATTTCTAATATTGGGAATTTGTATTTTCTCTTCTTTTTGTTGTTAATATTTCTAGGAATTTACCAATTAATAATTGGTAAATTTGCACTTTCCAGAGAATCAACTTTTGATTATGTTAATTTTCTCTTGTATATTTCCTATTTCACTGTTTATAATCTTTATTATTTAATTCCTCCTATTTTCCTTAAATTTCATTTATGGTTCTTTTAATAAGTCTTGAGATAGAAGAATTAATCATTGATTTTCAATGTTTCCATTTTTCTAATATGTATGTTTTTAAGATTATAAATTTCCCTCTCTGCTCTGCATTAGCTGCTTCCTGTAAGTTTTTATAAGTTATGCCTATATTATCATTCTGTTCCAAATATTTTCTAATGTCTGTTTGCATTTCTTCTTTCATATGTGGATTATTTAGAAATACATTTTTAAATTTCTAGGCAATGAATATAATCTTTTTATTATCGATTTCTAGTTTAATTACATCGTGGACCAACAACATTCTCTGAATGATTGTAATGTTTTGAAATTTACTGAGGCTTTATTGTTCACTATATGGTCAATTCTAGTATATATTTCATATATACTTAAAAATGTAAATTCTGTCACTGTCGAGTACAGTATTCTATGCGTAACAACCAGGTCATTTGTTAATTATGTTTTTTAGATCTTCTATATTCTTATTGGTCTTTTATCTGCTTGCTGTCTAAATTGTTGAGGAAGGTATGTTAGTCTTTCACTGTGATTGTGGATTTGTCTCTTCTTTTAGTTGTTTTTCTCTTATACATTTGAAGTTAGGTCATTGAGTACATACAGATTTGTGAATCAATCTTTCTGTTGTATTGATCCATTATATGTCCCTCTTATTACTAGTAATGCTTCTTGCCTTAGATATGCTTGATTTCTTTTTGCTTGAGTTTGTATAAGCTGTCTTTTCTCGTCCTTTTAATCATTCTGACTCCATATATTTGTTTCTCAAAAGTTACATATAATTGGGTTTTGTTTCTTTATCTAATCTCAGTCTTTTACTTGGATTGTTTAGTCCATTTACATGTAATTACTTGATATAGTTGGGTTTATTCTTACTTTCTTACTATTTGTTTTCTATTTGACTCATCTGTGTTATGTTCCTTTTTTTCTTCTTTGCCTTCTTTTGGATTAATACAATTTTATCTCTTATTCTATTCTGTACCCCAAACTTGTAGGTTATTTATTCTGTTGTTATACATTATTTTCTTTTAGTTAACTTAGAAGTTAAAAGACATGTAACAAATTATTACTTTTACCAGTTTCCTAGTACTGCTAGAACCTTAGAAAACTTTAGCTTCCTAATAGATTATCCCCTTCTTCATTTTGTGTTGTTGTTGTACATTTTTAGTTCTATGCATATATTTACATTCCAAAAGACATGGTAATTGTTGGGCTGCCATTTAATATTCATTAATAATTATCCATATATTTATTCTTTCTGGTATTATTCATTCCTTCTTGCATTTCCATGTTTCTGATTAGGATCCTTCATTTTCATTCTGCAGACTAATTGACAACAAATTCTCTCTGGACTGTTGTGACCAGGAAATTATTTTAAAAATATTTGCTGGTTGTTTTATCAAATTATTTAGCAGAAAAATTATATTTGGCCCAAATATTTCGCCTTTCTCTTATCCCCATTCCCTATTCAAGCCATTCTCGATCATAAAATTGGGGAACGCCGTAATGCCTCTTATGGGGTGAGGGTAAAGAGCCTGGAAAACATCAGCTGAGAATACTGAATGAAGACGAGGGGGATCGAAGTAAAATGCATTATGATTAATGTCATATGTATATATTTTTATTTAAATATAAAATCAACTTGAACATGTACAGATCTCTCTGTATGTTTTCACAAACAAAATGTGGTACATGTACATTAAATCATTAAATTTCGTTTAAAGAAGTAGGATTTTGCATGATACGAACACATTCATTGATGTTCAAGCAGATGGCTTCCTGAAGAAATGTGACTTTGCGCTAGGTGGCTGTCTTCATCAGACCTCCCTGACTGCCCCATCTGTGACCTTCCTCCCTTCCTTCTTTCCTCCCTCCCTCCCCATCTCCCTCTCCTTCTCTTTTAAATTTCAGCCGTCACCATTCATTAAGCATATACTATTGTCAGGTTCTTCGCCAGTCTTATATGCAGCGGCTCATTAATCCTCACAACAATTCTGTGAATAAAATACTATTACTATCCAGTTTTACAAATAAGAAAATGGAAGCTCAGAGGAGTTAAGTAACTTGCCTAAGGTCCCTGGTAAAGGCAGGGAGGGTTTGCATCAGGTCTCACTTCTGCTTTCTGCTCTAGGTCTAGGCGTGTCTTCTCCTTGTATCTCAGCTGCTCTGACTCACTCTGACTCAGCTGTCCCTGGATATTTTCCCTGGAAGTGCAGGAGCTGAAAGGCACCTTAGAGGTCACCCAGGCCAACCCTCTCATTTCACTAAAGAAGAAACTGAGACTTGGACCAGGTCAAAAGCCTGACTGTGGTCACACTGCAATCAATCAATCTCCAATTCCCGGTGGTTCCTCTTTAGAGGCACTTTTCAAGTATACTAAATGATTACCAATGTAGATAAATGACAACTGGTTGTTGGAAACATATGTAAAATATACACAAAGCCAGTTACTTTTGGAATTTATAATTAGAAATGGAGAAAATACCTAAAAGCGACAAGGCTAATGATAGTTGTATCTCAATGGTAGACAAATGTGACTATCTTATGGAATTGATGAGCAATATTTGATTAGCAAATTATGTGCAGTCATTCTTAAGATCATGTACAACGTCACAGAGGAAAGGTTATTAAGTAGATTTATATAGGTCCTGGTTCTTGGATGTGTTAAATGGGTGCACATGGAGATCATAGAGAGGATATGACTGCCAGTTCACCCTCGAGCTGGACCGAGTCTCCTCACCCCCTCCCCTGTCCTTTGAATGTACATTCTGCCCACTGTCCCCACAGTGGAAGCCATTTCCAACAATTTAGCCTTGAAAGAGCAATGTGTTGTTGAGACCATGTGGATAGCATGTGAGTGAATCCTGTCAGGGCCTCTACATAAACTTTTAAGATACTGGCGGTGGGTGTGGACATCAACTTGTCTTGTGGTCTCCCAAGAAAACCTTGAATGTAAGTTCTATCGCTTAGTAAACTTGCCACCTACCAACATGGAGTGAATTGGCACTTTCTTCAGTCTCCCCTGCCCTCCATGTATGGGGGACAGTTTCAGATTTCACCCAGGAAACTCTCAAGGTTTTGAACCAACAATGGGGCCAACAGCTACCTAAAATTTAGAAAGAGACCAAATATATAGAATGAAATCAGTCGTCAATAGAAAGGACTCAAGACACTGTTTACGAAGACCCCAAATCCAAACTTGGTGACCTGGGTGCAGTATCAGGGAGGCACAGCTGGATAGGGGCTGTAAACAGAAAACTTTAAACCGAGTCAATTGCATTGTACTCTAGCTTGAGAAAGAATTGGGGAGAACATTTCTGAAAAGGATGATCAGACACAAAATGACATCCTGCCTCTAGCACCAAAATGAGTGCTTTTCACTCATGAAAATGAGTATCTAGCCAACCTGACAGGTCCATCTGTAGAGTGAAAACACCTGATGACATTAAACTTGGATATCATTCTCATTGTTCCGATTTCATGCTATGTGTCTCCAACATGATATACTGTAGTATGAGAATCTAGACTCTCATGTAGATCTTCTTTCAAGAAGGAACACACTGTTGGCAGATAAAATTCTCCAGCTGATTGATAATTATATTTTTCACTAGAGAGTATTTAACTCACACTCTAGCTTTATACAGCAGTACTTTTTGAGTTTGGGTAGCATTAGTGTATCTTCTGAAGCCTGCTTACCTCTGTGCAAACTAATGAAATGAAGTTTCCAGCCCTATAGAGTGAAGGACCAGATACTGGAACAGGGACACTCCAACATGTTACCATCATCCTTAGGCAGGTCTTGCTTGAAACTGCAAGTTTAGTAACCTATCAATAGGTCACTTAAAGTTCTCCTTGACAGAGGTTTGTGCCAAACATGTGAAACGACCTCACTAAGAGCTTCTATTTTTACTTCAGTAACTAAACAATCTTGAATGAGGTTCCAGACAATCCTTGCACTAAATTTTATTCTATAATGTTAAGGTAAGTTTCCATTGAATGTCACTCAGTGCCTACAATGCACTTAAATGTTTTTTAGCTACATTCTATTTATAGGAGAAAATGGTAACCCTACCTTACTAAAATGGGTCCTTGTAGAGTCCATGAACAAATTTCCTAGGTTTGTCATTGTCTTGAATTTGTAGAATTTCCTCTTGGAACAATTAATTTCTTCCAAATAATTATTCCCATTGTTTTATAATTGTATATTGGTAATATTTGCTCAGTAATTTTGAGACATTATCTTCTGCCCATGATAGTATGTAGGAGGAAGGGTAAGGAGGGTTCACTTCCTTTTCTAAATGTTATGTGGCTTGCAGTACTTTATTAATTATGGACGCTTTTCTCCAACATTTATAAAATGAGAACTATCCTTACTGAAATCCAGTCAGATGATTTTCAAAAAGTAGTTCTGAAATGCCTTTTGAGAAGTGAGAGTGCCATGTGAGTAGGTCTGAGACCAGGTGAATTATTTATGTCAGCATTTCCCAAAATGTGTTCTGGGGAAAACCACATTGCAGAGATATTAATAGGCTCTTACTGAAGTTTTTCTAGTCAAAATACTTGAGAAACACCAGGCTAATCAAAGTTAGAAGAGTTCCATTACTGCAGAACTTCTCAGAACGGATTAATATTCTATTATTAACTGTGCTAAGAAACCATAGTTCAAATCCCTGATTTATCTTTCCATCTTTTATTTTCCCCTCAGGAACCCATCATGGTTAAAGCTTTTTTATGTGAAACATTCCCCAAGACAATCTTAATCAACAAATATTAATCAACAAAAAGAAGACTTAGTAAATCCATTTCACAAAACACACATCACTGCACAATCACACACAGGACAGGATGGCAGACATCATCCTCATTTAAAAATTGACACCCCAACTTAAAAATACAGAATTAGGGCCTGTTTTCGTTTTCAAAAGTTTAGGCAGTTAGCTCCTGTGACAAGTGACTGCCCTGGAAGAGAAAGAACCCAGATAGTGTTTTGCAAGTAATCTAAATTCGCGAGAGTCCCATTTCTCCTTGGTAAGAGAACGTGATTCCACGTCATTCCGACCTTCTCCACCGCGGTACCTTCAGGTCCTTTATCCAAATTGCATTCTGCATATCCCTTTACCCCATTCTTCTCTCAGGGCCACAGTTCCTCATAGGCTAACTTAACTCTCTCGAATCTGGCCACAATTCAAAACAAAGGTACTTTCTTTTTTGTTACTTTTTTAAGTGACAAGTGAGTAATTCCCTCAGATACATGAAAACAGGCCCTGAATTATGTATTTTTAAGTTGAGGCGCCACTATTACTTTTTACGAGCCAGTTGGCCTCGAATAATTATAATAAGGAAACAAATCCACAGTTCTGGGTATCCAGGTACCGATTCGAAGGCATCACTACGGGGAAAGGGACCCCGGCGCCATAGCTTCAAGGTGGTCCCTCCGTGAAGCCTTTTACCCCGCCCTCCAATTGCAAGTCGTGCGGGTCCGCGGAACAGGACCCGGCCCGGCTTCTGGGGCCCGCGCCGACGTCACACGACCCCCGTGAACCCGGAGCACAAGTGTACAAAGAAGCCTGCCAAGTTACCACCCGATGCCTATGCACTCGGGTATAGGCGGGTAGGGCGGAACCGGAAGTGGTCCGCCGGCGGAAGTCCGCCTTCCGGGAGCCTACGTTTCCTCTCTAGGAGATTGGAGGGATCCGTATCTCTATGGCCTAGACCTCGCAAAACCCTGCGGCGGGGCAGAAAGGGGGCCCCTCCCGGCATCGCGGGGTAGAACGCAGATAAATGTCTTCGGGTCACACATTCCTGCCCTTTCCTACCCGTGTCCACCTGGCGGCACTACTAGCAGAGAGTTGGAAATTGCCCTCATCAAGATTTTTAAGAAATGTAGAGGAACACGGTAGGGCATCCCAAAACTTTCATGCAGTAACATTGCTAAAATGACCCTAAATTAAAAAAAAAAAAGTTTTGCATTTGAAGTATCTTTTCAGCTTGAACCCCAGGCTAGGCCTGGACCTGCCGCTCTTTTCTCACAGACCTAGCCCGCTTGTCCCCCAGTACTGAAGGGATGAGTGGGCACACCTGTCCTTCCTCTCACCCCCAAGGCCCCAAGTGGCTCATCTGTTGATTCAGAGGTTCGTATTAACCAATTTTTATATACTCTCTTATTTAGATGTTCCGCTCTCAAAACAGAAAGGGAAAATTATGCAAATATAAATACAGAATCTAGTAAAATCAGAATCGTCTAGCCTTGAAAAACATAATGGCATCCAACACAAGGGTGTGGTGAAATTAGTTCATTCTGGGCAAACAGAATGTAAATATGCAATCCTGTTGAAAAACTACTCGACATTCTACATCAAAAGCCATTTAAGGTGTTCAGGCTCCTACCCATGAGAAACCATCTGTAGAAAATGTGTCCCAAGCAAATAATCTAAGAGAACGGAAAAGCATTTCTGAGGAGATTTTACAATGGACAGCTGTTGATTTTGCTTGTACAACATTAAGTTTTCTTTTTTTTCTGATTTCAACACTATTTTTTGTCTGTAGGAAACACAGCGAGCTCTCAATTTACTTGTGGAATGACTGCCTGACCTGACTCAGGCCTTGTCAATCAGAATGTCCGAGCATGGCTTGGAGGTAAGGTATGAAATCAGAGGCCAGGCTGCCTGGTCCCAATCCCGATGGCTCTGCTGCCTAATAGGCAGGTGAACTTCAGCTCGTTGTTTATCCTCTCTGAGTCTCAGTTTACTCATTTGTTGAGTGGGAATGCCAATAATAGATATCTACCTCAGAGGGTTGTAGTCAGAACTGCATGAAGGGAACAGGTGTACTAATGCCTCTTATATATATATTACTATTATCATTTCCTACTTCTGTGCCTCTGAGCAGGCTCTTATCACCTTTCCTTTCTTTTCTTTTCGCCTTCCACATACTTCAGTATCATCTCCTGCCTTAGCCCAGAATTATATTTTCTATCTTTTCTCCTGGAAATACCTTTGTAATGTAAGCTCTGACTTTTTTTTTTTTTTTTTTTTTGTAATGCAAGTGTCTGACTTAAGCTTTGATTGCCAAGGAATCCACTTCAAAGACAGCTATCTCAGTAAACATTTTGTCAGCCACACGGGTAGATAAAGAGTCAGGTGGCCTCCCCTCCCCACCCTCTGACTCCTTTGTTTTAGAGCTCTTGCTGACCAATTGTGATACTTGTTTGTTTTCTCTTCCTGCTCTCTAAATTCCTGCTCTCATGTTTTAAATTAACCAATAAAGTGTGAGCCTGAGAAACCCCCAATAAAAGCAGAACTACTCACGCGTGCACTCTCCCTTCCCCTGTTCCCCCCCCTTAAGTAGTGTACAATTCATTGGTTTTAGTATATTAACAAGGTTGTGCAACCACCTTCACTATCAAATTCCAGAACATTTCATCAACCCAAGAATAAGATTCTAACTTATTAGCGGTCACTCCCCATCATTCATTCCTCCCCTAAAGTTTTGTACTTTTCACAAAACACTAAATTTTGTGTCTGTAGAGTGGCTCGAATTTTGAATCCAGAAGGCCTGTCTACCAAAGATAGAGAAAGGAAGGAGCAGAACTGGCTTTTCCAAGGTTCAGATGATATAACCAGTCATCTGTCCATCCATCCATCATCCATCCATCCATCCATCCATTCATCCATCCATCCATCCAGAAGAGAGAGAGAAGACAGAGAAAGCAATATTAGATCCACACACAACAGCAAAGAGAAGTGAGCATGGGCGAAATAAATCTTCAAATGCAACATCTAAATAAAGTGGAAGTTATGGATGTTAAAAAAAAAAATTCTTGCAGGGGTTAATGTTTTTATTTTCTTCGCATTTCCTGTATCAGTCATCTTCCTGTATCCTTCCAGACATTGTTATTCCTGGGGAAACCAAGGGGAAAAGCAGAAAGGGCAGACCTTTGGAAAATCCCTTGCTTTAGAAAACCTTAAGAAGGAAACTTGCTCTCTGTTGACCTCTGGGCTGTTCACGAAGGGTGGTGATGGCTGCTGGAAGCGGGAGGTGGAGCTGGGCACCCAGGACTTGGTGCCTGAGCCACCTTACACAGGCAGGGGCAACATCTGAAGGTCAGTAGAGGACCCTCCCTCGGCTGGCATGCGTTCAGTTTAAACATCCTTAGCAGGATGGGCATGTTTGACAAGAGAAGGGGACTTCAGTAAGACTATACAAGTGGAGTGCACCGAGTATGACATTTTCTTGGTGGGGGTCTTTCTTGTCCCTCACCCTGACCCTCTGCGATCACTGTGGCAGGAATGGTTTGGGTATGTCGATGGTGGCGTTCAGCTCTTTTGAATGTCTGTCCCATGGGATCCTATTGTGGGTGGCTGGTCTAAGTCCAGAGGGACCTTATTTTATCAGGAGCACTAAATCCTACTCTGTCAGCCTTTGGGCTGATCGAGCTTTTTATTCTACTTAGAATACTAAAGTCATGATTTTAAAATAGGAGACTTGAATTCATCAAGTCTGATACTTTTTTATTACTAGTAAGAAACTGCAGAGTCAGAGATTAGGTAATGTGATCATAGTTACCACCCCTCACCCCCACCCCCAACTAATTCACAGTGACAGAAAGTCGATCAGTGGGCTTCCTGGGGATGGTAGGGGGAGAGATCAACAAGGACACAAGGAAACTTTGAGGGGAGGTGGGTATGCTCTCTGCCTTGACCATGAGTGTAGTTTCAGAGGTGTGTACGTATATCAGAACTTGTCAGTTATACACTTTAAATATGTGCAGTTGAGTGTATGTCAGTTATACCTCAGTAAGCTGTTAAAAAAAAGTCACATATCAGGTTAGAGGCAGAGCAGGAACCAGAATACACATTTTGTGCCTTCACACTTCCCCTTAACCCCAGCACTGTCTTAAAACCAAAGCCTGTTTCAAGTTGTGAAAATGCCTTTTCCCATAATGTCATTTTCAAAAAACTCTATAGTTCCAAATTTTATATAATGAAAAGTAATAACACCCTTAACACAAAGGAAGCAGATGCCATTCAGCATTTCCAATCTGAACTGGTCTGTAGGTAGTCAGAACTGTACCCCCAAGGAGTTGGGGGTGGGTGGGGACAGAGCAAAGTGAGATTTTATTCTATTTACCTATGTTTACCCCCTGGCAATGTTTGTGAAAAGTATTATCTCTGGATGAGTCCAAAGAATTTACTTAAGAATAAAAAAGATAAGGATGAGGTTTTTATAGGACTTGACTTTGTGATATAGTTGGTGGCCCCCATGAACCAAAATTGCCTCTGAACATTTTCTGGATGAGGAAGAGGCAGGAAACCTTCCAGAAAACTTCGAGCTCTTCTTTTCTCTCTTCCTGGTCAAACCAGCAGGTCGGCTGGTCCTGTCTGCTCGCTGGGTAGAGAACAGGGCCCTCTGGCGTCCCTACCCGAATACAGTTTCATGAGCTATTGCCTCTCTAGCAGCAGCTAGGAAGAAACGTGCATGCATCCTAAGGCGTTTCTTTCCTCTGTATGATTTTTTAGAATTGCAAATGGAATACACGCTTGTCACAAATTCAGACAAGACAGAATTATATAAAATGCAAACAGGTGGCAGAGGATAGCAGTGGCCCAGGGAGTCAGACGTCGTCAACGTGATTTCTGTCCAGGCAGAGAGATGCCTGTGCAGGTGCAGGAGGTGCTGTTACTGAGTTGTCCGAAGTGCTTGGGGACACAGGATCAACTCTGAGACCTGTCCTCTGGGCTTCCATGCTGTCAAAGACATTTAACCCATTGTGCTGCTTCTGCATGGTTTGCCTCTCCATCGTCCCTCTCACCCCAAATCCTTTGTCTTCCCGTCCAGCTCTGTGCCCCAGGAGGCTGACGCTAACAGACTGCATCACCCAGACTCCATTACCCTCTGGCTTCCGGTCAGGACTGAACAATGGGAGGCACCAGGAGGAACCAGAGGTCAGGTATTGATTCCCTGCTGTCTTTTTAAGCTCTATCTCCTCAGCACTCAGCACAGTGGACTGAACGAAATTGTTGAGTTGACAGTGGTATTGGAACATTTGACTGTGGAGGTGACCTTTGATCTTGGTTTTAAAGGGCACTGCTGTGTGGATGACCACATCCTTGTACCTGGATGAGGTTTATCCCACAGGGGACAAGGTCCATGTTGATCACATTGTATAGTGACCCCAGTGTAGGCCTTGAATCATAGCCTCCTGTTGATGAGGAGGAGGACACTGATGATTACAGCGATGGCAATGGTGACGGGATGTTCACTTATGTCACTGAGTCATGGGAGACTTTCTTTGTAGTACTATGTAGTACTCTGTCATATTGCAAGATAATATTTGCTTTTTGGGTCAGTCCTTTTTCTGAGGTATGGTTTACATGCAATGTCATGCTCCGATTTTAAGATGACAGTTGGATGAGTTTTGATCCCACCGTCTGATCCTTGCCCATCTCCCTCTTCTCAGCCTCCTTAGACCTTGCATCAAATGAAATCCTTGTCACCATCCTCGAAGCATGCCTATCTTTGCTTCTGTGCCTATTCTTGTACTGGTCTCTGTGATGTACCTGTATTTATCCCTTTTCACTTGGTTAACTCCCTGTCTTCTTTTAAGACTCCTCCTCCAGGAAGTCTCCCTGATCTTCTCTTGCACGCAGACTGGATAAGATGCCTTGCTACAAAGTCCTGTATTGCATTGACTGGATTGCCATTATATATAGATTCTGCTTTATGACATTTTTGTTCAAGTGTTCTTCTCCCCATGAGCCTGTGAGCGCCTTGAGATGGGGACTGCATCATACTCCACTTTGAATTCCTGACTCTAGCACAATGCCTGACATATACTATGTTTGTTGTTTAAATGAATAGGTAAAATGAAATCAATTATTGTTTTCAGGACATGGTCACTAAACTTTTAACAGCACATTACACGTTAGGCCCTCTGGTTGCAAGAAACAAAGACCCAGGATGTGAGGGGGGATTTGTGAAGAGGCCGAGAGCCTGGTGAGCCCTAGGCACAGGACCACCTCATGGCTCCTTGCTGTTCTCAGCCTGCTCGGTCCGTTCGTTTCTCTTTTCTGATTGGCTTCCTCTGCTCACCTGTTCGTTTCTCTTTTCTGATTGGCTTCCTCTGCTCACCTTTTCGTTTCTCTTTTCTGATTGGCTTCCTCTGCTCACCTTTTCGTTTCTCTTTTCTGATTGGCTTCCTCTGCTCACCTTTCATTTCTGCTTCCTCACGACTTCAGCTTGCGTTTGCCCTCCGCTTCCTCTGGTCCCGACTTTACCTCTGGTTGGCTCACGTTGACATTTCTGAAGGGCATGCTCTAATAAGCTCATCCAAGCTTTTCAGATCCACATCAGGACTACTTCAGATCCACGTGGCTGGCCACTGGCTGTGGGGTCACGCGTCCAGCATCTCTGGTCCGATGAGCTAAGTGTGGATTCTACAAAATGCGAGTGTTTGGAGGGTAGGACCCCATGGAAGAAAGGGTGGGGAGGAGAGTGGCCGGAATTCTGAGGCCTCTTATCCTACTACAGAACAAAGCCCCTTGTATTTTTGCCCCTCTTTGCTCTGGAATAATTTAAGTTTTCCCATCCTCGATCTTTGGAAAGCCCCTATCTCCTCCTTCCTTAGGGTTTATAGCATTAAGGAACGATGAAGCTGGAAGGAGCCTCCTGGTTCATCTGCTCCAGCATATCCCAGCGTGTGTTCTGTATAACGCGAAGCCCTAAGATGCATCACGAAAAAAAAGTCAGGATATTCCAACACTTCCCTTGGGTCTCAGCTCACGCCAGGAACATACTACTCAGTGATGGACCCCTGCAGAGTCCAGGCTCCTTTAAAGATGGGGGGGCTCTCTGATTCTATGGAAAGTTCCAAAGAGGACCAGCCATAAACTCCTTGAAAATGTTTGCAAACTTGAGTCAGCGTTGTGTAAATATGAGTGTGTGTGTGTGTGTGTGTGTGCACATGCACTCACGGGCATGTTTCTGGAGAGTGTCCATAGCTTTCATCAGATCCCTACAGTTATGTACCACCAAAAATAGAGAGGAACCGCTGCTTTAAAGGGACATTGGTCGACTCTGCCTTCCTGAGGCAAGTCCCTCTTTGTTCTCTTCCAACTTATGCATTTTATCTGCTACAATTGATAGCCGTCCAACTTGGAGACACAGGAAAAGGTGCTTTATATGACAAAAGGTGAAGGGTCCTGATGATTACCTAGGAGGGTCATCCTTTCATTTTCTAGATTGGAAAACACTAAGGTCCAGAGAAGTAAAATATAACTTGCCTAGACCAAGCAGCTGGCCCGGCAGGGACTACAACTTTGCTCCCGTTTTTCTTCACTTTCTTTCATTAACCAAACGTCTCATCAATGCTACTTACAATTTTCCCCCTAAACATTTCTAAACATTTCTAAACATTTGTTGCAGGCCAAGCACTATGTTACACATTTCCCCATTCAACGATATAGCAACCCTTCTGTTGTTTATTATTATCCTACTTTTTATTTTTACTTTTCACATAAAGGAAATGGAGACCTATAGACTTTAAGGAACTTGCCCAAGGTTGCCCAGCAGGCTAGTGGCAGAGATGGAAGAGGAACTATGTTTCCCACCGCGCTTAAGAGTGAGGCTGCCTTGTCTCATTTCTGTACTCGGTGCTAGGTTGAAAGGCTCGCTCTCTGCGACAGTTCCTCCCCCTCGAGGGTCCGGGACACGCGGATCCCACCTGAGGCTCCGCGGGGTCCCGGCAGAGCCAGGCACCGCCCCCTGGCGGCAGGTAGGCTCAAGCGCAGCGTATGCTAATGAGACCGCTGCGCGGCTCGCTGATTGGCTGGCGCTGATTCCAGCTGCTTTCCCAGGGGCGTGAGCGGAGCGAGAGTAAAGGGGCGCCGCAGGCAGCAGCCGCCCCCGCCCCGCGCCCCCGGGTCTCTCTGCCTCCCCTTGCACGCCAGGGTGTGTGCGGGGCACGCTGGTTCTTTTACTTGGGGGCTTTCCCTTTTCTTTCCCATTTGTGTTCTGGTTCTGAATTCATCCAAGATCCAGGATGACAATCCGACACCAAGGCCAGCAGTACAGGCCGAGGATGGCATTTCTCCAGAAGGTAAGCGTGGTCGGGTCACCTGGGCCCTGGGAGGTGCGCAGGGACCCAACTCTGGGAAGTGTCCGCTGAGATGTTGGGAGGCTCGGAGCGTGTGGGCAGGAGTGGAGGGCATTCCTTGTGGTCCGTTAGTGCCGCTGCTTGATGCTCTTAGATGACTTATTTGCAGCGTTGTGTGTGTGTTTAAAGGCTGTGATGATTAGGGTTCCATGTAACCTGTTTATACTGGAGAATCCAAGCCAGGGGCGATGGTCCGGAGGCTCAAAACAACCTGTTACTCGGGAGAGGAGGGCGCCAGAAGGCAGTTCAGCCAAGGCTGTCAGATTTGAGACTGTCTCCTGACATTGTTGTAAGGCATCCAGATGTTAAATTAACATTTTTATCATTTTCCCGATCCCAAACTGTAGTATTTTAAAGTGTGTGTGTGTGTGTGTGGTGAGAGTGTACACATAGGCCATGAAAATAGTGTGATTTGTAGGATAAAGGGACACCCCACTTCCAGCACCCCCACATCCCTCATTTGGGTATGTGTATCTTCAGACCTCAGATTTCTCTGTGCTGGCAGAAGTCAGAACCTTTTCTGTCACAAAGACTGTCTCAGACCAAGTGGCCAGAGTGGCCAGGTACAGGGTGTTCTGTGGTCATCAGGGAAGAAAAATGCATCTGGTGGGGTGATGTGTTTGAGAACAAAGTGGCTTATTTTGTTCTGAAGTTTTAAGATAACCGGCCGTCGGAAGAGATTGACAGGATTAAGTCCCAGGTCACTTGTCCACCCTTCCTTCCACCCACAGCCACTTCCACAGAGCACTGTCCACCTTCTTTGGCTTATCTTGTTGAGCAGAATTAAGTGAATGCTTTGTGACAAGCTGAGCCCTGCCCTGAGCCCCTGTAGTCAGTGACCGACTGTCCTGATTTGCCTGGGACTTTCAATGCTGAGACTTGGACAGCGCTGGGCACACTGGGACAGTTGGTCATACCCTTTCCACCTACTTCAGGAAGCTTGTGCTCACAGTCCAGGTGGTAGGGGTGGAAGGATCATCCATAAAACAGAGGTGGAAGGCTGTCTCACTCCGAAAGAGACCTGAGCCCCTATATTACAGACACCAATTCCTGAAAGCAGAAGAAATCACCTAAGCTAGCTATCTGAAAGCCAGGAGTCATCGTACAGGGTTCCTCCAGGACTGCCTTCTTCTCCCAGACAGGGCAGCTCTGGGTTGGAAGCTCAGAGAGTAATTGTCTGGAGACATTCTGTTTGTTTTCTGAATCTCATTCTTTTTCATCAAGACTGTTGTCTAGTAGATTTTCCTCTCGTTATCTTGGCCTTCTGACTGGTGTCTTGGTCTCCATCCTCACCCCTGCACCCCAGACTTACCTCCTACCCCAGCCTCGCCGCCACCCCAGCCTCCCTCCTCCACTCCAGCCTCCTCTCCAGCCTCACCTCCCCCGCAGCCTCCCCACCTCCCCTCAGCCTCACCTCCCACCCCAGCCTCCCCCTCCAGCTTTACCTCCTCCTTCAGCCTTCCTCCCTCTACCACCATGTCCTTCAAAAGCACACCAGTTTTCTTTCACAAACCAATGCTGATTTCCTTGATGTGAAACCTTCCGCCGGCTTCCCACGTTCACAGGATGAAGTCCAAATGTCTCATCCTGGACACTCAAGATCCTGCTCCGACCCTTTTCTCTGGCTTTCCGTGCCACCCGCCGTCCACGTCTGCCCTCCAAGGAAACCAAACAAAGCAGCCACAGGCACTCAGTGGGGCTCTGGCCTCTAGAACCTGCTCACTTTTCTGGGAGCCCTGTGCTCCCTGTGCTCTTCAGGCCCTCGACTGGTTAGGCCTTTCTCTCCTCAACGCCTGCCAAGTGCCCGCTCCTCCTCCTCCCAGTCCCAGCTCGATGTCCCCTCGTCTGTGGAGACCAGCTCTCCCGACCCCCCTGAGCAGAGCGACTTCCTTCTCCGCCCTACAGGCTCTGCCCACACCTGCAGTACTGCCCCTTCCCTTTGCCTTGAGGGATCCCATTACTGAGATCCTCCACGAAGGTCACAGAGCTCCTTAGAGCAGGCTATGGAATAGAGGCCTGCAGAGCAGGTCTCGTGAGCCCATGCAGGTGGGACCTTAACTATGAACCTGTTGAACTCGATGTCCAGCGTTCTGAAGAAGGACCCAGACCAAGGCCATGCAGATATGAGTGAAACTGTCATTAACCACTCAGTGAATATTCATTGAAATTATTCATTGAATATTTATGAACTATGTTGAGTCTCCAGTGGAGGCCTTATAAAGATCATCTGTTTGTACCATAAGACAGTAGTTATTGTCACCATTTTACAGAGAAGGAACTAAACCTCAGAGAGGTGAAGTGGCTTGTCCCAGTCACACAGCACTAGGAAAAATACAGGACTGACCGCCATCTGTTGCCAAATTGATACAATGCTGTGAATACGATACTATGTCTGCTATTCTATGCTGTAGGGCAGAGTGGAGGCTGTGGGAAGGCCTGGCTAAATGTCCCCGGGAGACAAGCTGAAAACCGAAGGCGACATGGGGGTTCTAAGCAGAGAGAAACAGAAGACTGTGCCAGGCCAAGCAAATGGCATGTGCTGAGGCTCAGAGGCATGGGGAGTCTGGTGGGGTTGAGGTACGCTGTTCAGTATGGATGGGGTTTGAAGTACAAGG
>NW_011888924.1:396919-413832 GCF_000151845.1 Pteropus vampyrus
TCCTTCACCCCATTCTCCCAGCCCCCCAACCCACTTCTCCTCTGTCTGTCACCAGATTGTCCACTATATTTGTGAGTCTGTTTTTGATTACCATTCTTTAGTCCAGTTTTTCATACATGTTATTTCTTCTTAAAGAAGTCCCTCCAACATTTTCTGTAACACTGGCTTGGTGATGATAGAGTTTATTTTTGTCTGGGAAGCTCCTTTTGAACCTTTTGAAGGTGATTTGATTTTATCCCATAGGGAGCCACTGAGGAATTTGGAATAGGCAAGTGACAGGAGCAGATTTGCAAATTAAAAAGGCCACAGGTGTGAGTGAGAGGAATAGACGGATGTCTTCTTTTTCCTGAGCTAAGAGAGTCGGCTTGAGATCTTCCTGTGCCCCCTACAACTCTAGCCACCTGGGAAGTTACAGGCTTGTCACAGGGCCAGGGAGAGAGGTGCTGGTGCAAGGACCCTGCTTTCTCCTGTGGCTGCTGAGGCTCTCACACCCGTGCTCCATCTCGGGTGGACGCAGCCCCTGGGCAGAGATGCCCACCAGTAGAGGTGTCACCCATCTCTGATGCCTGGGCTCGTTAAGATGTGATAGAAAGAGCTGGAAAGCCCACTGGTCCATGGCTTTGCTGGGGGGAGGAGTTAGATGATGACACACAGTGGACTGTTTCCGTGGCTCCAGTGCCGGCCCATCCCCCTCTGTGATTTCACATCAACATGCCAGCTGGTGCCAGGTGCCGCTGCCCTTGGGGTTTACCGTAGGGTTGACTTTCTTGGTGCCACACAGAAAAGCCTCCTGTCAGACTGCCTTGCTTTCCCGGGTGACTTGCGGCACCTCCTTGGGCTTGGGAAGGGAGTGCAGAAACAAGTATTTGGAGGCTGGGCAGAGTGTGGTATCTTTTGCTGGGATAACTCTCTCATCCAGCATGCACACACAATCGTGCACTCGTGTGCTAGGCACTGTGCCAGGAGCTGGGAACACCATGGGGATTAAGACATGGCTCCTGTCTTCCCAGAGCTTAGAGTCTCATAGAGACAGGTGTATGAGCAAGGAGAAAAGTGTTCTCGGGTCGTGGCAGACATTGTCCTAGGAGTCACCTCTATATATCCACATCTCTAGCTCTGTCGCTATCAACTCTATCTCTCTATCACAAAGTAGGGAGCGGTCACTTCTTCCCGGGATGGAAGATATCAGGGTAGAGTCCACGAGTGGGGCTTGCAACTGAGTCGAGGCCAGGAAAATTGGCAGGTTTTTTTTTCCCCCAAGAGGATGACAAGATGAGCGACATTTTAGGCAAATACAAAACATGGATGTGTGAAATAGCATGGTGGTTTGGGACACTCATAGGGGTTGGGACAGCTGGCTCAGGGTGAGCTGGAGGTCGACAGACGAAAGGCTGGGAGTGAGGAAAGGCCCAGAACTGGGGTCTTCATGTGTTTTTCTAAGGAGCGTGATGCTTTCTTGTGTTCGGCGAGAAGCTGTTTGATGTTTTAGAATCAGGGATGAATAAAGTGAGCCGGTTTACATGTTAGAAAGATGATTCTGATGAGAGGGTATGAGTGCTTCTCTACTCTGGCTGCACTTTGAACAACATTGCTATCAAGTAACCATCCTTAGAGTTTCTGGTTTCCTTAAGAGGTAATTAAGTAATTAAGTGGGGCGGAGCCCAAGCACTGGTGTTTCAAATAAAGCTTCCCAAGTGATTTGAATGCACAGCTAAGACGAAAGCTCCAGGGGACATTTGGCAAACTCTGGAGACATTTTGGGTTGTCACAGCTGGGGAGGAGGATGCTATTGGCATCTAGTGGGTAAAAGCAGGATGCTGCTGGATGTCCTACAGTGCACGGGACAGCCAACCACACAACAAAGAGCGATCTGGCCCCAAATGTCAGTAGTGCCTCAGCTGGAGGACTCACTGGAGGCTGTGGATATGCTAGTCAAAAATGCAGATTGATGCCAGGTGGGCAGAACCTGGCAGTCCAGGAGTGGGGATTAGACGTTCCACTGAGGCAGGATTTAGTAGGCAGATAGGAGAAACGCCAGAGACAAAAGTAGAGTCAACAGACGTTGGCCACTGTTGGCTGGGGTCATGTAGAATGCTCTCTAGGCATTTGACCAGCGTGGAAAGAGCAGGTTTTGGGGAAAGGTGACTAGTACTGATTACAGTTGGTGCTCGTGAAGAGCTGAGAGACATTGGGGCGAGATGGCTGGGAGGTCAGCTGGCCTCCGTGTGGTCAGACCTATTAGCAGGAATCCCTTCTCCGTCGTTAAGCAAAACGATCCCGTGGTTCTAGGTCGCTTTCCTCATCTTTGTACAGAAAAGTCCTGATTATTATCATCCCCCTGGGAGCCTTCTCTGGCTTACAGGAAAATTCCAGCCCCAGAGATCTTGCATAGTGAGTGACAGCTCCTTAATGCGAGGAGCGGTGTGGGCGTGGAGGGTGGGCGTGGGGGCCTTCGAAGCCATCGCTTCTGCTCCTTTGTGATGTCGAGGTTCCCTGACATGCTTGCAGTCACACTGCAGCTCGTTGGCATCTGAGAAAGAAAATGCGGGGCTGGCATTCAGCCCCACCCCCCGCCCCCAACACGGGGTCAGATGGGGGCCAGCATGGCCTGGTTAGGTGACATTTATTTGTTGCCTGGGAAAGAGATGTGGCTCCTTGGAGGTGCCAGGGAGCTGAGTCTGGTTAGGAGTGGGCATTGACATTTGGGGTGGGATGGCCATCCTGTCCCTTATCTCCAGAGGGACACCCACGGGACACGAGGAGGAGGATGTGAGAGTTGACAGCAGTTTGGAGCAGAGAGGCGAGGGCTCCTCACTCCCTGGGGAACCTGGGAAGCGACTCAGATTCTCTCCTGCCTGCGATGGGCGAAGGGGTGTCCTGCTGGAGGTGAACCAGAACCCCAGTCTGTATCGGTCTGCTCAGCTGCCGTGACAAAGTACCCAGGCTGGTGGCTCAAACGGCAGACATTTATGTGCTCACAGTCCTGGAGGCTGGAAAGTCTGAGATCATGGTGTTGGCAGGACTGGTTTCACCTGCAGCCTCTCTCCTGGGCTGGCGGAGGGATGGCTGCTTCCTCCCTGTGTCCTCATGTGGTCTGTCCTCTGTGCTTGTCTGTGTCCTCTTGAAAGGACACCAGTCATATTGGATTAGGGGTCACCCTAATGGCCTCATTTTAACTTAATTACCCATCTCCAAAGACTGTCACAGTCTGAGGTCCTGGTGGGTTAGGACTTCATCTTAGGAATTTGGGGGTGGGGAGGACACAGTTCAGCTCCTAGCAGAGTGTCTCAGCGACACTGCCACCGGCCAGAATCCTGTCGTTTCTTCGTCAGGTGGTTGGGGAGACCCCTCTGAGGAATGTATATGAGGAAAGTTCTGAGGAAACTCGAAATTCCCATGGCTGGACTCCCCCAAAGTGTTCTCCAAGTGCATGTGACATTCCCTCCTCCCACCAGCCCTGCCTTTGTGGGAAGGCTGACACGCCTGACAGACAGAAAGGAATCTGACTCCCCTCATGGTGTTTTTAAAATAACCCTCATTATTTCTCCTCCGAAGGTTATTTTCAAACTCTTTATAACTAGTTTTTTTTTTAATTCAAAGAAAAGGGATCTAATCCCCTGACTTTCTATCAGAGGAACTCAGGTTTCTAACCTGTAAGGTGGGTTTCTATCTCTTCTCCAATACCCGGGCCCTCTCTTAACCATGAAACACTGCTGTTTCATGTAAAAATTATTCTTGAATAAATGTAGGATTTCATCTGGCAGGTCACGTGGCAAAGGGGAGGCCTGGACCCTCACGTCCGAAAGTCAGGCATCTCCTGGAGTAGCATATCAATCCAGGCTCACAGTGAGTGACAATTCTGGAAGGAGTGACTCCCGCAGCCCATGGCTCCTTGGTCCTTTGGTCCCCAACGACCTTCCCGGGAGGCGTCTCTTTACTCCCCTCACTGCCGAGGCTGCTCGGCTGACCCAGAAGCCTGAGACACCTCCCGGCCTTGACACTGTAGAAGGCCAAGGACTGCGGCTCCGAATGGAATCGAAATGAATAGTTTTTGTTCCAGAACAGTCCTGTGCAGATGAAGCCTGAAGTCCGTCTCACACAAGGAGCCCCGGGTGCCACCTGGGCCCTGGTCAGTCTTGCTCACTGGCTGAGCTGCTGGCCCTGTGCCCCAGAGTGACCTCGACCTTGCAACTGATCACGGTGGTTTAGATGGTGGTTCAGTTGCAAATTCTGGTTTATCGACACATTGAAAGCGGAAATCCCAGCCCTCAGCATGGACTTAAGGCATTGTTCACACTCTTTCCCTTTTTGGGAAGCGAGGAGCCTTCAGCTTCAGGAGCAAGGCTGGCTGGGTAGGAGGTGGCAGCAAGAATTTTAACAAGTCAGGGTCCCCTACATGACCCTTCACCTCCAGTGCAGCTGAGTCCATCTCTATCTCTCTTTTAATTTTTTTTTTTTAATCTTATTGTGGTAAGAACACTTCACACGAGAATCGAGCTGCTTCCATTTTAAAGTGTACCAACGATATTATTACCTAAAGGCGCAACATTGCAGAGCAGATCTCTAGTACCTGTTCACGTTGCTTAACTGAAACTCGATGTCTATTGATCAGCAGCTCCCTATTTCCTCCTCTCTCCAGCTCCTAGCAGCCGCCATCCCACTCTTTCATTCCATGAATTTGCCTCTCAGATACCTCACGTAAGTGGAATCGAGCCGTTCTCCCGTGACTGGCTTATTTCACTTAGCAAAACGTCCTCCAGGTTCAGCCATGTTGTCGCACGTTGCAGAATTTCCTTCTTTTTAAAGGCTGAATGATGTTCTATTGGATGCATTTACTCATCTGTCACTGGGCATTTAGGTCGTTGCCCCATCTTGGCTGTTGTGGATAGTGCTGCAGTAAATATGGGAATGCTGATCTCTCTCTCAGATCTTGATTTCAGTTCTTTTCAATAAGTACCCAGAGGTGGGAATTGCTGGATCATACGCTAATCCTACTTAATTTTTGGAGGAGCCTCCATCCTGTTTTCCTTAGCAGTTGTACCGTTTTGCATTCCCCCCGACAGTGAACTAACTACAAGGGTTCCCATTTCGACTTCTCCCTGCACCCCTCCCTCGGAGTACAGCCCCTTCCTCACTGTCTAGGAAAATTCTCCTCGCCCTCGACGCACACCGTTTTGTGATCATCTCAGCCACCCCTGGCTTTTATTCCGATCTGTGCCTTTCCTATTTTTTGGTGTATAATTGCCATCTAATAAATACGTTATGCATCGCACGGTACCAAGTGCTTTAAATGATTACTCTCATTTAATCTTCACAACATTCCTCTGATGATGTAGGTACTATTGCAACCTCTGCTTTATAGAGACATGAGTCTTAGTGAGCTTTAGTAATTTGTCTAGCTTATTAGGTATTAGAGCTGGGATTCGAACCGAGCTTTTACTGCATCCAGATGCCTGGTGTTTATCTTAACTTTTATTTTCATACACATGTCTTTCCAATTCTCCAAGGACTGGGAGTATGTCTTTCACCTATTTGTATTCCCCACAGTGCTGGGCACTTAGTATCCGTTCGATAAATACCTATATTTGATTGGTTAGAAGAGCAGGGTTTTTATTACACAGCCCTGCATGCAAAGTTTCAAAGATGCACTAATCGTACAAATGCTGCTAATATTGAAGATTCTAACCATAACCACTAGCATATCTCTCCTTACGAGGTATATATCTTTTCACATGTATAACGTATCTGTCCTTATAAAGCATTTTCACACAATCAATTAGATTCCGAGAGATTACAACATCATATCAGTTAGTTGGGCACATGCTACCTACCATTGTTTCCATTTCGTGGTTGAGGACGGGGACTCAGAGAGGAAATCCTACAGTTAGTAGAAGAAGTCTGTGGTCTTTGGACCACAAACACATGCAGACTGTCAAAGGACTTCGTAAGCTGTCAAGGGCTGCACAGTGTTGGGGAGTGTTATTAAATCGCGGGAGAATGATGACGACGTAACCAAGTTAGTTAAATCGAGGGGAAGCAGGAGGACCAGTGAGCTGTTGTAGTTTGGCCTTGAATGTGGACAGGTTGGGTTTGAGGGGCAGCCCCCCACAGGGGTATGTCCAGCTGTACGCAGCTGCCCTGACCTCAGGAGAAGGCTTCCGGCCGGAGGAGGACAGGAAAGGTCTTTGTTCGACTTGCTTCTTCATGTTCTTTGCTCCTGTTCCTGTAGCCCCTTGAGCCTGGAATGCTCTCGCCCTCCAGCCTTTTCCCTTTCCGCTGCCTAATTTCCATTTGTCTTTTTAAGATTCACACCAGGAGTCTCCCTGGCCATCCCGAGCCCCTCCTGGCACTGTCGTGCTCTCGTCACACTGTGACTCACCTTCATCGCTGTACTTCCCGTATCGTCCTGTAATATCCTTGCACCAGACAGTGAACTCCTTGGGCTCAGGGACCACATCTTCCTATCTTTCGTTTCCCAGAGTCAACCACGACTGCCTGGTTGTTGAATGACTGACTGACCATCTGCAAGTACGTGGGGGAGCTGGGAGAGTGCGTGGTTTCTCCATCGGTGAGAGGTTTCCTGGGGGTACGTGAAGTTTGAAACCTCTGTGTGTGAGCCTTTGAGAATGCCAGCCACCGGCCCTGACCAGAGAAACACTTGCGTTGTCTTTTTTTAAATTGTGCCAACGCATCCAGTTTGTTTTAAAATCCCCTTCAGCTGATTTTACTTCCATTTAATTTTTTTAAGTGGGAAAATATTTTTTTATTAATAAAATTTAAAAAAGAACACTCAAAAGGCAATCAAGGCGGTCCTCGTGGCTGTCTTCCGGCAGCCCAGCCCTCCATGGACGGTTTGTGAGTTCTCTGGGGCTTCGGCTGTCTCTTCGATGTTGACGACTCTAGTACATCCCCCTGATTCTTGTGTCTTTTGCAGTTGGGACAGTCATTTCCAGTCACCTGCCAGACACCGGATATCTCAGCAGCCCTCCCCAGTCAACATTCTAAAACAGAAGCTTTTGCTTTCAGAAGATGCCCCTTCCTTTGCCTTTCCTATTTTCGTAACTGGCAGCTCTGATCCTATACGTTTATGAACTTTGCCATCCTTGCTCAACCAGTCAATCATTTGCAAGTATGGTCCATTCAAGTTAACTAGAATTAGAACTAGGGCTCTGAAAGCCATGCCTTCTTATCCTCCTTCGTTTATTTATTAACTCATGCCTCAGCTGTTTATTGAGTGCCACCTGGGCACCAGGCACTGTTCCAGGCAGAGTAGAGCATCAAACAACAATAGAAAAACGACCTGTCCTTGAAGAGGGTACTTTCTAGGAGCAAGGGAGACACACGATAAGCAATATAACAGACAGGTAAATTATTTGGGATCATAGAAGGTGAGTGCTGTTGGAAAGAGTAAGGGATCAGGTATGCCAAGCGTGAAGTTCAAGGTTGCAGCACCAGGTGGGATGGTCAGTGGGGACCTTCTGAGACCACTAGAAGATGAAGGAGTTGAGGGAGTGAGTCACTCAGATCTCAGGGAAGAGAGGTCCAGGCACGGGGAATGGCCAGAGCAAAGGTCCTGAGGCAGGAGGCTGGGCACGTGCTTGGCATGATCACGGAGCAGCAAGATGGCCAGTGGGGCTGGATCAGAGCGGGGAAGTGGTGGTCCCAACCACAGAGACCAGTAGGGGAGCTTTGCTGTTGACTTTGATTAGAACAACCTTTGCAGGGTTTCGAGCAGAGGAGTGACACATTCTAAAACAATTGAAAGATTCACTCCGGTTGCTCCGCTGTGAATAGACCGGGGCGTGGACATGGCCAGGCTGAAGCCTCATCATTTCTGCAATGCCTGGACTATCGCCATGTCTCCGCTTCTCTCCACCTTGGCAAACTTTTTTCATGCTTAATGTTCTTCTCTCTGTCATGGACCACGTTTCCAAAATGCAGGCCAGATTATGCTGCTCTCCAGAAATAGCTGTCGGAACGAAATCCACGCTTTGGGATTCGAGTGGCATTCGAGGCTCACTGTGATCTGGCCTTCACCTGCCACTCCAGCTTCATCTCCCCTGTTCTTTCCCAGCCCGGGCACTGCCACCCTCTTATGCCTTTGCTCACATTGTCCTCTCTTTTTCTGTCCAGAAAAATCTTTTTTTCTTATGTCCCATCTCCTCTTAAATGCCTCTGCAGAATCTCCAAGACAGATTGAATTTCTCTGAGCACTCACACTTGGGAAGGGTGTTTGAGTCTGTGAAGCACACAGTTATTCTGGTTGCATTATAGTTACTCAGCGCCACGTAGGTTGTAAGCGTTTTGTGCTCATCTTTGTGTCTTTTGATCCCTCAGTTCCTTGAAAAGAGCCTTCCTTACTCAGCTTTTGAAATCGTTCTGCTCAGCCAGATTTTTCACTTCGGTCTTACAGATTGAAGCTCTGGTGAAGGATATGCAGAACCCAGAGACGGGGGTCAGAATGCAGAATCAGAAGATCCTGGTCACCAGCATCCCGCATGCCATGACAGGTAATGTATCTTGTGATTTACAGGCCCTACGCAGGGGCTGGCAAACTATAGCTCATGGACCAAACAGGCCCGCAGCCTATATTTGTAAATAAAGTTTTATTGGAACACGTCTACCTCCTCATTTATGTATTGTCTTTGGCTGCTTTTGTCCTCCCATGGCAGAGTTAAATATTTGTGCAGAGACCGTATAATGGCCCACAAAACCTAAAATATTTACTTCTAGCCCCAAATATTGCTGATTGCTGGACCACAGGCTCCTTCTGAGGAAGGGGTCAAAAAGGAAGGAGAAAAGGACTCAGGAGGTCACTTTGTGAAGCCATTCCTCCTGGGAGGCCATTTAAAAAACTTGTACTGTCACTTTTTGTTTGTTTGCCTTGTTTGTTTTGTTTTAATGAAATCAGATAGCAGGAAAAGAGTACTGTTTGCTCCAACTTTCCCTACCTTCCAATTCATATTCAGACCCTTCTTAACTACTCGTGGGGATAGCCCCATTGTCTTTTTTCTCTGGGTGTGGGATAAAGGGCTGCAGAGCCTCTTTTGAGGATATAGGCAGAAGAGGCTGAACCCCGAAGTAAGAATGCATTTCGATAATTGTGTTGCATGCGTTTTATGATTTTGGGTTTGCAGTAAAGGGTATATTTTGAGGCATCTTGCCTACAGAACCAGATAGCTTTTCAGAGCACGTGCTGGGGACTTGCCCCTGTGCTGAGCTCCCTGTGAGCCCTCACTCTGTACCCCTCCCACAACCTGACTATTAATTTTCCACTCAAGATGTCCTAGTCTTTGCAGAGGCAAGCTGCCTAATGGTCTCCCATTTGCCTTTCTGCCAGCTTGGAGGAAGGAGTGCCCCTGCCAGCCGTGTGTCACTCAGGGTTCCTTGAGTGCAAGCAACAGACCAACTCTGGCTAGTTGGAGCAAAAGAGGAATTGATCAGAATGTGACAGGGTAGCCTCCCCAAGAGAGGGAAACCCTTTGACGAGCCAGACTTGAGAAAGGCCAGGAACTGGAGTAGCTCGGGCACCTAAAGATCAGGGATCAGCGGGCACACCTTCCAGGGTGCCTTGCTCTCACCCAGTGGTTAAGGAGCAGCTGTGGCGATTCTGAAGGCATCCCTGCCCCTGTCTCCTCTCTGCTCCTGGCCTGAATTCTCCACTGGATTCGAAAGCCCTCAAGGGGAGAAATCTCACCTTGCCCATCTGGGTAACCCCAACGCTTAGCATAGCTGTGGGTCAGGGTGGAGCTTTCATGCAAGTTTGTCAAATGTGTGAACCTGTCCTGGTCTAGCACTGTGCAAAGAGCACTGGATGTTGAATCAGGCTCCCTGGGGCCGAATCATTTGGGTGCCTTTTTCTAGCTGCGTAAACTTAGTCTCAATTTTTTTCATTTTAGAAGCAGAACTAGCGATCCCTATCTAAGGGAACGATTGCAGGAATGACATGCGATAGTGCTGTGCACGTGGTCAGCACAGAGTGGATGCTCCAAGGGTGGCAGTAGCTAGCAGTTTCCCACACTGCATCGGTTCATACCCATGGCAAAGTTAGGGATAGATAAGGCCATCCCCTCTTTGCAGATGGGGCCATGGAAATGCAAAGAGGTTCAGCAGCTTGTCTCTGTGTCCCTAAACTCATACACGGCTGAGCTCGGGTGACTCCAGAGTCCGTGCTCTCATCCACTGGCAGAGTGCGTGAGCCGCTTTCCCTCCTGGCTTTCTGGGTTTGAGCGAGACTGCCCACCCTGCCATGTTTTCCCTTGTTGCTCCTGCTGGTGAATTCCAGCTGCTGTCAGAACAGGGCACAGGAAGAGCCTTGTCATGTAGCTGCAGCATCCACGCTAATCAAAACAAATTGGGTAATTGCCATCCATCTCCTCGGATGGCAGGTGACCCAGGACTTTTGGGGATGAAGGTGGCTGACGTAGGAGCCGCTGTGCTGTCGGCACAGACCACGCGGCCCCGTAATCTCATTTGATCTATTTCAGGAAGTGGTCAAGTGCATGAGAAAACCCTCGGCTCCTTGGCGGACAGCACTAATCAGTCTGCTGTCTGCCTGGGCCCCTCCCCCGGTCTGCGTACCGCTGCATGGCAGTCACTGAGACTGGAGAGGGAAAGTCTAAAACACACCGTCCTAGAATTTTAAATAGGAATTTAGATGAAGAATTTTCCTCCTGAACAGCCCGCTGGGGGTTAATAAAGCCAAGGGCAACGGAGAAGAACCCAGTGGAAACGATCATGGTTGGCACACGGGCACTGACAGAGACAATGGCTGGACATTGTGCCTTAGGGCGTGGGCGGGAAGGGAAGAGCGACAGGTTGGCCATCCTCAGCCATGCCGTGGGCAGATAATTAAGCCCCGAGAGTGTGTGAGCGGGCCACAAGGGCCCTCCCTGGAGGGCACCAGAGGAAATGACCCTTCACCCCTTCCTAGGAGGGATGTCTCATTCGTAGCAGTCCAGCTACAGGGACTCAGGCAGTGTCCTCCTTTCTGGTGTGTTTTGTGGGCTGGTTCCCGTGCAGACAGGGGACCCAACTCGGCCTTCGTACAGCAGGCTGAAAGTTGCTGGAAAGTGAGGTCATTGGCATTTGCAAGATGGTGTCTGAATTGGGGTGCTTGGTTCCAGGTCAGCTTGTCTTTCTTCTGAGACGAGCTGCCCTCCTCCTACAAGGAGCATGTTCTGCTTCTGGGGCTGGAGAGTCCAGGTCGAGTGGGAGGCACACAGTGTCCCTGGGGTCCCGCGGCAGTTCTGGGCTTGGTGGAAGTGGTCTCGCCTGGGCCCTTAGATAGATGTGAATGCCTGGTGGGCGGGGGGGCGGGCGGGGTGCACGTTCTCTCCTGATCTCATCTGCCTCTCCTGCTTTTCTCACATCACTCTTCACTCTGCATTGTTCCCAGACCAGTCCCTAAAACTTGCAGAGCCCAGGGCAAGAGGACAAAGAAAATGAATGGGGCCCACATTGTCCAAAGTTATAAATCACCCTACCGAGAGTTACTGAAATACGTGCCATACTCCTGCTTTGACTAAAGTACCTTCGTAATGACCTGGGAGGCCAGGTTTAAATTTAGAGTTCTCCGACTCCTCAGCGTTCTGCATGGGAACATGAGGGCGTAGGAGAACCCCGCCCTTAGCGCACCCCCACTTTTCCTCCCGTCCCTGGCTCTGATTTACTCTTGTGTGTCCAGGCTCCATCTAGAGGCCCACGGACATCTTGTCTTGGCTCTTTTTTTTTCAGGGTAAGGCTTAGTCTGTTTATTTCCTAACTCGACGAATGCTAGTCCATGCACAAAGCATTCTAAGGTAAGAGGATCAGTCCCACGAGAGAGACGAAGACTGAGGGTGTGTAGGAGAGGTTAAGCTGCAGATAGGGCTGGAGTCAGATCGTGGATGACCCTGAATTAGGGCTTCGGGGTTTGTTGTGAACAGAGAGGGAGGGTCCCTGAAAGTTTTGAGCAGAAGAAGGACGAGATCACAGCTGGGCAGGGAGAAGGCCAGCCAGGTAACGGCAGATGTGTTAGGAGGCTCTGATGACGGCCAGACACTTCTGTTTTGCAGGGAGTGATGTTCTACAATGGATCATCCAGCGGCTTTGGATCTCCAATCCGGGTAAGAGCTCATCTGACACTCATCTGCCGAGGAGGACTGTGTGTGCAGCGCCCCCCAAAGACTCTCTGGAGGGTAGAAGCTAAATGGAGGCTTAGCCCGTGTCTCTGAGAAACTGACGGTTTAATTGGAGAGACAAGTGTAAAACAACCAGAATCAAAAGTGATGGCGTGATCATTGGGGGACAAACTCGTTTCATAGAAAATTTCGAGAGCATGTAAATAACGGATAAATGGGAAGGAGTCAGTCAAGAAAGACTTCTTGGAGGGGGTGATGCATACGCGCGTCTGGTCTTGAAAGAGACGATGCTCGTGAATTGTGCAGGGGAGCTCAGAGGGGCCACTAGCAAGGGCAATGGCGTAGAGACGGAGCGAAGCAGAGGTGGAGTGGTGCGGAGGGGAAGTTGGTGGAAACATCTTCAGCTGGGTACAGATGGCAGTGGAGGGATGGCAGTGCCTCGGGCACATCTGCAGATTCCTCAGGGCATCTGGGAGCTAGGCAACAGGAAGCCATGGGGAATTTTTGAGCATGGTGGTGTGTGCGATAATCACGTTTAAGCTAGGACGTTTGACGGCAGCTTGAAGGATGGATTGAAGCAGAAAGAATCTGGGGAGTGGACTTCCCACTAGAAAAAAAGGCTGTTGGTAAAACAGGCATGAAAAATGAGGGTCTGGTCCGTGATGGAGGGAGTGAGCTGTGACGAGGGAGGGTTGGGGAGAAAGTCCTCCCGAGGCTTGGAGGCTGAGCTATGGGATGGCATGTGGGTTGAGTCCTGGGGCAAGGCGGGTCTGGAGGACTCTCGATGATGGAAAGACACCTGCTTTCCTTGGTGACACCTGCCTCTAAGAAAGAACCAGGACAGTTTTCTCTTAACTGATGCAAATTCAGAAACAAGACTATGTGTCCAAGCAAACAGAAGTGGGGGCGGGATTAAAGTGAGGTGGGGAGGAGCCAGAGGATCTGGACCTGGGATGCAGGCAGAGCTGACCTTGGAAGAGAAATTGACAATAAATGTGGCCTCTCTTTTCCATGGAGTGAGGAAGTGTCTGTTGGCCAAACGGAGACATTCTCTCCCTGCTCCTGGGGACTTCTCTAGACCCAAAGGGCCCAAAGAAGCTTCTCCAGGATTTCCCCGTCACCCCTCAACACCTGCGGTGGATCACCTGTGGCACCTGTTAGCTCGCCTCCAGACCTACTGAGTTGTTATTCCTGGAGATCTGGCTGGGGAATCCTCCTTAACAGCTGCTCCCCAGCTGATACTTGTTTACAGCCAAGTTCAGAAGCCACTGTCTTCACTTCTTAGATGAAGTGCTGTTAGTAGTGCTGGAGTTTGTGGTGTGAGAATTGAGCTTCTACCTTTGGCCTCTGCTCTTAACTTCCATGTTGCAACTGCTTCTCTGCAGAGGCACAGAACTTGGGCAACTTCATCGTCAAGTATGGCTACATTTACCCCCTGCAAGACCCCAGGAATCTCATTCTCAAGCCCGACGGCAGCCTCTACCGTTTTCAGGTGAGTCTTGGGTACTAATACGGGGTTAATGGGGTTAATCTTATCTGAAGAGGTAGTTGCTTGGCTTCGTATCCTCACAGATCAGAACTTTAGAAACAGTGGGAGCAGGGAGGCTGAGGAAGTTTTATCTCTTGAGCCACCTGGCTGGGGGCTCGGGGTCACAGCCCACTGTTTAAGCCAGGTCTCCTGGTTCCTTTTACAGACGCCGTATTTCTGGCCGACCCAGCAGTGGCCAGCCGAAGATACAGACTATGGTAAAACTCTCCCCCGTGCCGGTGGTGGTGCTTGACATGCTCCTTATTTGCTCCCTGCATGTCGGGGACGTTTGTCTTGCTGTCATCACGACCTGTCAGTTCACATCTGTGTTGGGCATGTTCCTGGGGGAGGGAGTGGGTCTGCTGAGAGTTTTCTGCACCAGGCTGAGCACAGCAGCCTCATGCACAGAGAGGCTGCAGAAGCGATTTTAAAATATGATGATGATGGAAGATGTGATTGTTTCCTTCTCCAGCCATTTATCTGGCCAAGCGAAATATCAAGAAGAAAGGAATTCTAGAAGACTATGAAAAGGTACAGAGATGCTTTCAAGCACAGGTTATGATGATTGAGTGGAATATAATCTTGAACCATTTTTTCCCCCTGTTACCTCATTGCTATATTCATATGTATCCTCATCATCCATCCAGCCATCATCCATCTGTCCATCTATCCATCCATCCATCATTCATTCATCATCTATCCATCCATCCATCCATCATCCATCCATCACGCACTCATATATTTAGAAGCAGCCCCCTGAATTAAATTTTCCCCACATTGAGCTTTAGTTTCTCCTGCTATAATTTAAGCCCTTGCTGTCCTAAAACAATATGACTTAATATGTATGATAATGCATATTATGTGGTGAACAGATTTGAATTTGAGCTTGTGATGGGAAAACAATAGTATAGACTTTTGTTTTAGGCTCAATGAGTCAGATTTCTCAAAGGACACACCCTCACCCTCAAAAGGCTAGCTTTCTGGGCAGATGGCCACAATTTGGCTGTGTTTTTATTCTTTACAAACATGTTTTTAGAAGAGCCAGTATCACACAATATTAGGTCTTATCTTTGCGGGTTTACGATGTTCTCTTGTTAAATATTGAGTTTCCATATTCTCCCTCATACTATGCCCCTCTTCCTAATCAGATTTGGGATACATTCATTAAAATAAAATCCAAGCCGAGTTGAAGGCTTTCTGAGAGTTTGGTGCTACCCCTTGAATGAGCGCCTTTGCAGAGCTGGGGTGGGAGGCCCTGTGGCCGGGTCTAGTTGCCACAGAGACAGGGGCACACCCTCACTGACTTAGGGCTTTCTGTCCCTTGCATGTGGCATGTGTCATGGAGCTTAATGTTCTCATTTTCTTCTCCTCCTCTAGGAAAATTACAATTTCTTGAATAAAAAAATTAACTACAAGTGGGACTTTGTCATCATGCAGGCCAAAGAGCAGTACAGGTGAGTGAAAGGTGACATTCGTCCTCTGGTTGTCCTTCCCTCCCTTCCTTCTTTGTTTTCTTTCGTTAAAATAAACACTTGTTGGTCATTTATGTGTCAAATTGGGCTAGGCCTAGGGAATAAAAGACAGTCTAGTGGATCAGGCAGTTGAGCCGACAGACTATGATGCTGCAGTGAGGGGAGAGCCAAGGGCAGAGCTTTGCAGAAGCAGCAGTAGAATCGACATTGAACCCGTAGGCTGCACAGGAAGTGTCCAGGTGAGGGATGATGATGTTGGATAGAGAGTGACGGGGGAGGAACAGCGGTCTAAGCAGACAGCACCAGAGCCTGGAGGCAGCAGAGGGCTGCCTGAAGCACTGCCTTGTAGCAGGAGTGGAGAGCGGAAAGCCTGCAACTGGCCGGAGTGAGGCCAGGGATGCACATCGTGAGAGCACGTTGTGCTGAGGGCCATGGCTGGGGGGAGCGAGAAAGCTTTTAAGCGGGGGAGGGATCTAATCAGATTTACACGTTAGAACCACCCGTTGCTGCTCTCATTGGCCTGCGGTCCACATCGGGACTGGCACCGACATCACCCTAGGGCTCTGCCTTGTCTGTGAGAGCCGGATGTAAATGTTGGGGAGAGTGTATCAGTCAGGACGAGCCTAGGCTATTGTAACAAACAGCCCCCACCTCTCAGGAGCGTGAAACTGCAGGGTGCACTTCTTGTTCGTGTTGCATACCCACTGTGGGTCAGCGGGGGCTCTGACATGCGTCGTGCCCACTCCAGGACCCACGCTGAAGGAGCAGCACCATCTGGGCTTTGCCTATGTTTAGAGCAGTGGGGGCGAGAGGCTGTGCGGGTCACAAGTGGTACGTCACTTCTGCTCACACTTCATTAGCCAGGACAGGCTAAATACGCACCTGACTGCAGAGGCGGATGAGCGAGGATGGACAGTGCTTCCGTGTGGCTGAGATGTGTGAGTGTCAGCACTACCTGGGGACCAATACCAATGAGTGCCCAAACGGAGACGTGCAGCTGGCCTAGCCGCACTCAGCCTGACAGGTCCTGATCCTGGCAGGCCTGAACCTGCTGGGCTGGATGGTGGAGACCCCAGTCTCATGAAGCAGCCTGGGGACTGGACTGGTGGCTTAGTCGGGTTCTCAAGAAAAGAGAACCAATAGCATATACATACGAGAGATTAATTAGAAGGAATTAGCTCCCACAGTTAAGGAGGATAAAAAGCCTCAGGATCTGTATCCGGCAAGCTAAGGACCCAGGAGGGCCGAAGCTGTAAGGTCCAGTCTGAAAGCTGGCAGGCTCGATGCCCAGGAAGGGCCGATGGGTCAGTTTGAGTCTGGAGGCAGGAAAAGACTGACGTCTCAGCCCAAGGCCTTCAGCTGAAAGCTCGGTCATCCAAAAACACCCTCGAGACACACCCAGAATAATGTCTGACCAAATCTCTGGGCACCCTGTGGCCCAGCCAGGTTGACACATAAAATGAACCATCACAAGAGGTGAGTGCTCCGAGGCAGGGGTGCCAGCCCAGGAAAAGCAGAAATTCTAATGGAGGAATGGCGTTATTGCCTCCCGTGAGGGAAAAGTTGTTCTTGGGGCTTAGATGCAGACAGAAGAACGTCCTGAGAGAGCGGGCACTGGCCTTTCACCACCGATATGATATGTTTTGACCCGGGCATATTTGAGACAAAGCGACGTAGGGGTGGTTTTTAAAATCTTTCATCACCTTTTTATCAGGCTCCATTTGGCGAGTCCTGAGTACTGTGTTCGTTTCTGTTGGCGAGAGGGAAATGAAGGGTTCTCGTCACCCCTCA
>NW_011888924.1:415712-417652 GCF_000151845.1 Pteropus vampyrus
CAGTGCCATTTCTGAGTACTCTGTTCATTGATACAGTCTCAAAAAGCCACCTGGTTTCAAGGAGAGGGGACATAGGCCCATCTCTCAATGAAAGGAGTGTCGGAGAATTATCGACATATTCAAAAGTCACCACCCCTGATTCGGCATTACAGGCTCCTGAACACTTCCTTATAGCACATAATGCAATTCATAAATTTTGTATTTATTTCTTGAACTATTTGTATAATGTTTAGACCATTAGTCTGTGTATTAGTCGTCTTGGGCTGCCATAACAAATACTGTAGGCGGGGTGACTTAAATAACAGACATTAGTTTTCTTACAGTTCCGGAGGCTGGAAAGTCCAAGATCGAGGTTCTGGCAGGGTTGGGTCTCTGCTGAGGGCCTGTTTCCTGGGTTGCAGATGGCCATCTTCCTGTTGTGTCATGTGGTGGTGGGGGGGGTTGGGGTGGAATGGGCAGGGGATAGGTAGATGGGGGGTGGTGGGGAGAGAAACTCTATTGTCTCCTATTGTTAGGGCGCTAACCCCATCGTAAAGGTCTCATCATTATGACCTCATCTAATTACCTCTTAAAGGCCCTATCTCCAGAGGCCATCACATTGGGGTTAAGGCTTCAATATTCAAAATTTGGAGAGACAGATATTCAATCCATAGCAGTCTGTTTGGTCCACCCGTAGACTCCCAGTGCTTGGAGCATAGTAGGAAATAAATACACACATGAATGAATGAATGGATACTTGATCGAATGATACCGGTGCTAAAATAATGATGCTAATAATAAGACAAACTAACATAATCCCTTGTTTACTGACTCCCTTGGATTCCATTCATCATGATTCTCCTCCAGGAACATCTATCGGAGAAGAGCAAAGCCAGGAAGGCCCATGGGAGTAAATTAACCATTCACTCTATTTACATAGCTGTCCAGCAACCTGGAAACCCCACAGTGCCCCGGGCTCCCGAGGACACGGGGTAGTTAACCTGGTAGAAAATCGAGTTAGGTCGGCAAAGGGAAGCTGGAGCAACAGTGTTTGTATTTAATTTCCCAAGGAGGCTGGCAAAACACCCCACTGGAATGGCGCCTTCCACCCATCTGGGTCTCTGGATGTTATGTCATTCACAATACATTAGCCGGCAAATCCGCCGACTCTGTCTTGCAGAGGGCGTGTGTGTCATCCCACGTTGCCTCGGAAAACAAGCATTACCGCGTGTGAGTGCAGGTCGCCGTGGAAATGGTGCTGACAGGGGCCCAGGGCACGATAATGTTGCTCAGCTCCCACAGGAGGAAGCACAGTGTCACTTCCCATCCATAATGGGGAAGTGGGAGACCGAGAGATAAGAGGGAAAATAAATAGCCTTTTACAATGATAAGTTGGGCTCAGAAAAACCCTGGCTTGACACACACTCTTGGAAGTGACAGAGTGGAAATGACAGCGGGGAGAAACGAGGACTCCCCGAGGCCAGCCTTTTTCCCATCGCAGGCTCTGGCATGGCTCGCTGCCTGCTCGTCCAGATGCCGATTGTGTGGTTTACCAAAGCAGGGAAAATGAAGAAGGCAGGTGGCCAAATGTCAGCCCAGCATGTCCTCCACGCTCACTCCAGTGGTGAAGTCGATGGTGTTGATCCGATTCTGGGGCTCGTCATGGACGTGGTCGCGTCCAGCACAGCGCTCTCGGGCAGAGCTGGACTCTGTCTGGGGCCAGACTCCTGGTTCGAGTCCCCCGCCTGCCATTTGCTGACAGTGCGACCCTGGGCCAGGCGAGGCGTTCAACCTTTTTTTTTGCTTCAGTTTCCTGAACTGCAAAGTGAGAAAAGGTCGCTGGGTGGATTAAATGAGTTAATACATGTGAAAGCATTTGGCAAGGTACCTAGCACGGGAGTGTCACATGAGGGTTTGCTATTTTCATTATCATGGCAAACATGGATTAGTTGGCCAAGTTG
>NW_011888924.1:418662-421002 GCF_000151845.1 Pteropus vampyrus
GTTTTGCTTATTTTCTTTTTACACTCAAAACGAATACCTTGTAAAGTGCTCCATCTTGGGAGCATGGTTTTGGATGCCTTGTTGCTGGGGTGAAGGCCCTGGGGTTGATCCCCAAGAAGCTTGTTTGGTTTTGCTTTGTTTCCAGGCTTCTCCTCTAGGTGAAATCAGTTAGCCCGCCACGGGTTCCTGGGGACTGGTGTAGGAGGGTGACAGAGCCCAGGGTCCTGGAGAAAGAGTCAAGTGCACGCCTCTCCACTGGGAGTTCAGGAGGGAGATCTTAACAGGAGAAGGGAATCATGCATTGTTTAACCTGCATTTAGTCACCTGTTCCTAAGGGGGGGCCTCGGAGAGGATAAGGGCAAATGGCCAATAAGCCACTCACTTGGCAAGATGCCCTGGTGCCCAGGGGCACCCATGGTTGAGGGGACCCTGCTCCTTGCAGAGTGGAGAGTGGCTCCCGTATTCCACGTGGAGACTCCCCCGGTGTGGGAGGCCAGCATGGCCACACCCCTTGCAAAGTGGCGAAGACTGGCCGTGCGCAGGATCTGCCCGGGGTCCCTCTCCTCCCCTCTGACCCTGAACCCAGGGGGCCTGTGGGGAACAGAATGAAATACAGATTATCCGAGTTCTCCTCCATTCTCCTGGGCAAGCGCTCAGCCCCCACGCCAGGCAGGTGACTGAGTGGCCCTGCACAGTATGATTCAGAGGCACCGAGGTTTGACAGCAGCGTGTCTCTGGGATGAGTACTTCCATCGTCAGCTCCCCTGCCCCACTTTCTCTCTCTCCGTCACCACCACTGTCATTGTCGCTATCATCCCCGCAGACCTGAATCGAGGACTTTCAGTGTGCCGGGCACCGCCCCAAGCATCATTTTGCATTCGCTGTCTCGTTTCGTCTTTGCAGTCCTGGGAGGTCATATGATTCGTCCTGTTTTGATGATAAGGAAGCAGAGGTTCAGGGATGTTGCTAATTGGCCAGAGTCACACAGCCACTGGGTGCCCGAGGATCTGAACCTGCAGACTGCACAGCTTTTCCCTCTCAGTCCCGATGCCCAGGCCTCCCACGACAATGTCATGTGATGTCTCGTGCATTTAAGGCCTTTTTGTAAACTCCTTGGCCATCAGAGCATTGCATGAGTCACTGCTGTTCTAACAAGCACGCTACCAGGGTTCAAAGGTGCCTGGTCCCTCTTTGATGGCTCCGGGAGCCAAATTCATAATGAGGCTTTGATGTACTCAGAGCTGTCGCAAAACTCCTCGCACACAAACTGCTCATCACGTCCAGTCTCTCTCGAGTCAAAACCCCCCGAGTCAAAACCGGGCCAGTGGTAAAAGATGAGGCTGCAGTGTGTCGAGGTCCTGCTGTCTACCCCTGTCTTAAAACACTTTCAGCCACTTGGTGGCCTGGAAGCACTGGGGTTAAGAGAACGTCCTGTTTGAAGTTTGTCTCAGCCTAGAAATTGAGCAAACCCAGGAAGCCAGGACTCGGACTGTCAGACTGTCTCCCAGAGACCCAAACAAACTGTCAGTTCAGTGGGAAAAAAGCCCAGCCAGCCAGCCAAACAAAGCATTTGGCTCAGCAGAGTGTAGAGCAGCCAGCACATGGGCTGTCTGTAACCCACTGTTGTGTGGGGGGACACGGCCTGCAGGCACCGAATCGATTCATTCCCCCCGTTCCCTTCTCTGTTCATTAATCTGTGAAACTTTTATGGGGCCCTGACTCTGCGCCAGCTAAGCGGTCAGGTGCTGGGCATAAAATAATAGCTGAAGGTCCCTGAGCGCCTACCACGTGCCTGTGTCAAGCTCTTGGCACAGATGGCCTCATTCACCTGAGGACGATGCTGTGAAGTGGGGAGTATTATCCCCATTATTGAGATGGGGAGATCAAGGCTCAGAGCTTCAGTAGCTTGCACGGTGCTGGCTGTGAACGCATGTCTGTCTGACATGCTGTGGAAGGCGCACCCACATGCGGCCCCTCTGTCAGCTCAAGGAGCTCCGAACCCAGATTGCCACAAAAGGCAAGCAGTCCTGTCTGGGAGATAAGACCCCCATGCCGAGGGGACACAGGGAGGAACGATTAATTAAGGAACGTCATGACAGACGTATCAGGGGTGTCGTCATGGGCGGAAGCCAAGATCCGATGTGGGTGGTGGTGGCCGAGGAGTCTGACCCCCAATCCCTCCTGAGCCCAAATGCCACTCCTGACTCTGCATCCCGTAATGAAGGAAAATGATGTTCTTCTTTCATTTTTTTACCCAAATGGAACAAAATACAGATCTGGGCATGATGCAAACAACAGTTGTGTAAATGAGCAGAGGGAGAAGCGTCTCCTCTAGCAAAG
>NW_011888924.1:422187-426978 GCF_000151845.1 Pteropus vampyrus
GAGTTCCCCAAACCAGCAGATGCAGAAACACATCCATCCCCCTGGGAGCTTTGAAGGCTTGATAGGAACAGCTGAGACTCACAGAGATGCCCAGAGGAGGCAGGAGCCTGGGCAGCCAGGGGAGCGTGCTTGGCCCTTCAGGAGCGCTGAGGAAAGCCGGGAGGGGCTGGCCCCGGACAGACTGGCAGAACAACAGATCCCAGAGGGTGGCTACAGCTCCGAGAGCTCTGGTCTGGGCAGCGGAAGGCAGTCCTGTGCTGATTAGGGTTATTCAGGTGCACTGTTTGGGGCCCCTGAGTTTATATTAAAGCATGGGTCAAGTTCAAAGGAGAGTTGGGGAACCAATTCAAGACTCGGGGGCATGGCTGCACTGAGGCTGTCGGGGCAGGGAGTGCCCATGGAAGAGCAGCCTGCCAGTGGTTGTGGGGGCACCATGGGCATGGGCCGAGTGTGTGTCAGCGTGTGCATGCGTGTATGTGAGAGTGTAGATGTGTGAATTTGTAAGTGTGAGTGCATGAGCATGTGTCACTGTGTGAGAGTGAGTGCATGCCTGTGTGAGCATGAAAGTGTGAGGAGTGTGAGTTGTGGGTGTGTATGTGTGAGGCTATGTATATGTGAGTATGTGAGTCTGAATATGTGTGTGAGACAGTGCGAGTGTATAAATGTGTGTGAGAGTGAACGTATGTATGAGTGTGAGATGTGAAAGTTTGTGTGTGTGTGTGTGTGTGTGTGTGTGTGTGTGTGTGTGTGTGAAGTCTGTCTTCAGCTAAGCTGGGGGGCTTTCTTTGGAGGGAGTAATTCCTGGGACCCAGTGTAGGGAAAGGCACTGATTCCGATGACTACACTCCCCGCCCTCCTGCCCCCATGCTGGGTTAGAGCCCGCTGAGGGCTGGCTTGGACTTCTGTATTGTCCCTTCATAGCACTTGTCACAACTGTAATTTATTCTTTGTGTGATTAATGGGCGAGTGGCTGTCTCCCCCGCGAGAGCTGCTGGAGACCTGTTGGGGATATCTCGAGGCAGGGGTCTCTGGCACATTCACCATGCTCTCCCGAGGGTTGAGCACAATGTCGGCCATAGCAAGTGCCTGGTAAATACTCACTGATGAAGGTCCACATATGACAAGTAGGGTGGGGATGTCTACTCCCTTTCCTTGTCCTCCTTCCCACCCACTTTCTATTTCTTTTCTTCCCTTGCCCACGCCGTATGCCCAATGGTAAGTCCCTAGGGTAGCCTGTTGAGCTAAGTTGCCAAATTTAGCAAATGAAATACAGGATGCCCAGTTAAATTTGAATTTCAGATAAACAGCACATGATTTATGTCCCAACATTTTGATATGTATTGTGTATTTATACTAAAAAACATATGGATTGTATTTTTTTTGTAAAATTATATATCAAAATATTTCTTGTTGATCTGAAATTCAAACTGAATTGGGCATCCTGTATTTTATTTGGCAGCCATACCTCTGAGCTGAAAACGTAGCTGGTCCTTTTGATGAGGCTGAATCTGGTGGGGAGAAACCCCACTTGCTTCCTGCCTCTGTTTCAGTGTCGTCAGCCAGGTTAATCGCATGACAACTCGATGGCTGCCTGGTACCGAACCAGCACAGAGAGACGTGCAAGGCCCAAGTGGATGGCCTCGAGGAACTGAGGGAGACCAGGCAAAATTGGCTGGGGAGTGGAGGCCTGATGAAGAAGGCAGCTGACAAAGATTAAGACCCAGCTTCAGGCCAGGCCTTTATTTACCTGCAGATCTGAGAATGAATGCAATCATGTGCCCAGTAATAACTACTGTAGAGAGCTCCACACTCTGTCTTGTTAAATTCTCATGACCTGACAGGTAGGAGGGATCATCTCCATCTCTCAGAAGAGGTAGTGTGTGCAGAGATGAGAAGCAGTTTCCAAGACCTTCCTCATAGCTGGGAGGGGGCAGAACTGGAACCCAGAGGTGCCTGGCTAACCCTTGGACTCTCCAAATCATTGCACTGTAGGGTGGGGAAGGAGCACTGCAGAAGGAGTCAGGAGTCCCATGTGCTAATTCCAGTGAACTCTTATTGAATTTGAGTGTTTTTTATCATCCATCCGTCTCTTCATCCATTCATTCATCCACGCATCCGCCCACCTACTCACCTTTCTATTAATCTGTTTATCCACCCATCCACCCTCCCATCCACCCATCCATCCACCCACCCATCCACCCACCCATCCATCCATCCACCCATCCGCCCATCCATTCATCCACCCATCCATACACCCACCCTCCATTCCATCCACCCACCCACCCACCCATCTACCCACCTACCTATCCACTCCATCCACCCATCCATCCATCCACCCACCCATCCGCCCATCCATCCATCCATCCACCCACCATCCACCCATCCACCCATCCACTCATCCATCCATCCATCTATCCATCCACCCACCATCCACCCATCCATTCCATCCATTCCATCCATCCACTCACCCACCCATCCATCCACCTACCTATCCACTCCATCCACCCATCCACCCATCCGCCCATCCATCCATCCACCCATCCACCCACCCATCCATCCATCCATCCACCCACAAGCCACCCACCCACGCATCCATCCACCCACCATCCACCCACCTACCCATCCATCTACCCACCATCCACCCATCCATCCACCCATCCATCCACTCACCCATCCATCCATCTACCTGCCCACCCATCCATCCATCCATCCATTCATCCACCCACCCACCCATTCACCCACCTGCCCATTCATCCACCAATGCATGCATGCATTCGTCCCACCATGTCAGGTTCTGGGGATGCTGTGGTGGTGGAACAGCCCCGTGAAGCTCACTGGCTCATCTAGAGGGTCTTACGCACCCTCCTAGCTCCCCGTGTGCTAGGCCATAAGCCCTTCTCAGCTCAGTATCACAAGTGGCAGCTTGACCATAACCTAGAGTTAATTGGAAACTAGAGGCTCTCCTAGCTGTGGTCCTTACGTTATTTTCATTCCATTCAGCCAGGAATGAACAACGTGCTGGACTATGGCCTGGACCGAGTGACCGATCCAAATGAAGTTCAGGTAAACCAGGTAGGTATCTGCTGCCAACTTTGGGCAGGGCCTAGGCCATGTTTTTAGGCTGGGAAGCTGTCCACATGTCTGTTATCTATTTGTGTCTGTTGGGGTCATGTCACCGTCCCTTCGAGGCTGCCAGAGAGAGGAGGACTGTGGGCTCTGCAGTATCAGTGTCGGGGATGGGGAAGCCATGGCAGGGGTCCTAGGTGAGGAGAGAGGAGATATCTGGAATGCAGGCCGGAGCCAATGGGATCTAGATTGTTGGTTTTCAGACTTTTCTGAGTCACTTTCCCCTTTGAAAATCCGAGGAAATTTACGAAAGCATTCTGCCCAAAGATGCACAGACAGATATGTTGCATGCCATTTCAGCCAATTCCCTGGCTCCCTGAAGACTGTGGCCCCAGACTTAACTCCCTGAATCCACTTTGGGTTTAAACACTAATCCACATGACAGGACCTGGAATGTCACACTTTGTTTTGCATCTCAGTGGGATGGATTCTTTGGAAAAATTCTCCTATGGTTTTTATGTTAAAAGGACCCTTTCTCCCAAATAAGTCACCATTTATGCCGGATGGCCAATTTCCTATGATGGTTTCTTATTTAAAGAAATGCAGTAGATAAACTATTGAAATAGTGAGCATCCAGGTGAGGGTTTCTCAACCATGGCACTGTTGTTTTGGGCCAGATAATTCTTTGGGGGGCACTCCTGCACACCGTAGCTTCCCCGGCCTCTACCAACCAGATGCCAGTCACATCGTGCCTTTCCTGCCCGCTTCCCAGTCCTGACAATCACAGATGTCTCCAGACATTGTCCCATGTACCTTGGGGGACAAAATTGCCCAGGTTGAGAACCACTGATCCCAGTAAACCAGCCTAAGCCCCATTTACATTAGTCTTAAGGCGGTTTCATTGCTTTCTGTCTATAGTCTCCGGACAGCAGGGGGTCAGTGACCTCTTTAGCCTAGCATGTCACTTCCGAGCCTCGGCGGTGCCTTAAGGCCTGAGTGGGAGCCAGGAGGGACGTGCTGGGAAGGAAGGAAGAAGGACATGGATGGGGAAGGAGAAAAGAGCAGGAAAGAGATAGCGAGGCCGTTCTGTGCCACGCGCACTTCTGCCCTCCAGGACCCGGAACTCACGATGACCGTGGGGACCGCCCAGAGGATGTCACCTGGGGGGCATTGCTAAATCCCTTGTCCACGACTCAAAGTGACCCTTCCTTTGTTACACGTGTGCCACTGCCAGCCTTCAGAGGCCTTTTCCATGTTCCCCTCATCAGATGACAGATAACTGCTGAGGCCTTGTTGTTTGGGTCGCCATGGAAACAGAATCATCAAGGCAAATACTGAACCTGGCTGGCAGATTTGCCTTTTTTGTGGGTAACTGGCAGCTATGGAAACCTCTCCAGTGTGGAGCAGTTTGGGGAGAGGTACAAAGCACGTCACAGTCAGCCTAGGAGGAGAGCGAGTCTTCTGGCTTTTCAGGCCCATCCCTTGCCAGATGCTGGCGATTCCGTCAGCTCAGAGTCGGAGCGTGTGAGACAGGGCTGTGTCCGCCGTGCTGATGCGGGACGCAGGGGTCCTTTCAGTTTCGTTTACCATCACCTTCTCTGTCTCTCTTTCTTCCGCCAGCTCTCTTTCTCCTGTCTGCGCTCTGACTGCTGTGGAGTATTAAGAAGAATTAAGAACCGTAATTCTCATGCACGCGGGGCCCTCCCGCCTGTCCCCTCCCTCAGC
>NW_011888924.1:429813-430404 GCF_000151845.1 Pteropus vampyrus
GGGCAACTCTGCAAGCAATAAATAATATGTTAGAATTCCAAGAATGCAGAACATTTGAAGATTCCTTCCTTAGACACAGAATCTTACTGTGCAAAATATGTCACTCAGATGATGCCCTCCAGGGGGGGCCAGCTGTTGAGAAAGCAGGGGATTTGTACATGAATGCCAGGACGAAAAAACAAATGTTTATTTCTTATTTTATGAGGCGGTTTTCTTTGAATTGCTTACGAATTGTGCGTATGTATTTTTTAATGACTTTATTTTTAAACGAATGTTTCTTACGGCCTTTGGCTAAGTAACAAAAATATTAATAGGTTTATGAGATTTGGCCAATAAAAATATCGGATGCCCAGTTAAATTTGAATTTTAGATAAGCAACAAATAACTTAGTATAAGTGTGTCGCAAATATTGCATGGGTGTCCTGTATTTTATCTTGTAAGTAGGGCTAAAACCGTGTCTAGTCTCGGTATCAGTATCCTGAGAACTCTAAATCAGTAGACACTGTATGTTCAGTCTTTGCTGTATACCAGTCACCTGTCTATTGCTTATTTAGTCCCTTTTTTCTTCTACTACCCCCTTTTACAAATGAG
>NW_011888924.1:430454-432516 GCF_000151845.1 Pteropus vampyrus
TTTACATTAGTCTTAAGGCGGTTTCATTGCTTTCTGTCTATAGTCTCCGGACAGCAGGGGGTCAGTGACCTCTTTAGCCTAGCATGTCACTTCCGAGCCTCGGCGGTGCCTTAAGGCCTGAGTGGGAGCCAGGAGGGACGTGCTGGGAAGGAAGGAAGAAGGACATGGATGGGGAAGGAGAAAAGAGCAGGAAAGAGATAGCGAGGCCGTTCTGTGCCACGCGCACTTCTGCCCTCCAGGACCCGGAACTCACGATGACCGTGGGGACCGCCCAGAGGATGTCACCTGGGGGGCATTGCTAAATCCCTTGTCCACGACTCAAAGTGACCCTTCCTTTGTTACACGTGTGCCACTGCCAGCCTTCAGAGGCCTTTTCCATGTTCCCCTCATCAGATGACAGATAACTGCTGAGGCCTTGTTGTTTGGGTCGCCATGGAAACAGAATCATCAAGGCAAATACTGAACCTGGCTGGCAGATTTGCCTTTTTTGTGGGTAACTGGCAGCTATGGAAACCTCTCCAGTGTGGAGCAGTTTGGGGAGAGGTACAAAGCACGTCACAGTCAGCCTAGGAGGAGAGCGAGTCTTCTGGCTTTTCAGGCCCATCCCTTGCCAGATGCTGGCGATTCCGTCAGCTCAGAGTCGGAGCGTGTGAGACAGGGCTGTGTCCGCCGTGCTGATGCGGGACGCAGGGGTCCTTTCAGTTTCGTTTACCATCACCTTCTCTGTCTCTCTTTCTTCCGCCAGCTCTCTTTCTCCTGTCTGCGCTCTGACTGCTGTGGAGTATTAAGAAGAATTAAGAACCGTAATTCTCATGCACGCGGGGCCCTCCCGCCTGTCCCCTCCCTCAGCCGGCCCAGTGTGTGGGACGGATCCAGCTGTTAGGGAAACGGAGGCTGGTGCTGGATTTTATCTGTTTGCAGTGTATCCCCAGTTCGACTGAGTGTCCCTGGTTTTTTCGGGTTTATCTGCTCTGAGAGGAGAGGGTGGCGGGAACGGGCAGTGTCTCTATGCAGCCTTGGGAGTGCAAAGGTCTTGGGTTTTTGTTTCCTCTCAGAGAACGTGTGGTGCTGGTTTGAAGAGAGAGGCCATTTCTGAGAATTAGCGAATTCTTGAAAACGTATCTGTTTTCCTTAATTGGAGGAAATAACCCCAAAGAAATCAACACCATCAAGTGTCAGAGAGGAGGCTGTTAGGTTGGCAGGTGTCTAGGGCTCTGGGTGACCCTCTTCCTCAGGCTGATGGCTGCTGGTCAGGGTGGCCGCCCCTCCTCGGGAGGGACTGGCTAAGGGCCAGGGACCACACGTCCTCTCTCAGTTTTGAGGCTTTGAGGCATATGGGGGTGCCAAGCATGCAAAGTCCCCACCTTCCTTTTATTTCAGAGAATCTGGCCCCGAAGTAAGGGACAGAGCGGCGGCCAGGTGCGCCCCGGGCTGGTGCTCCCCCAACCCCAGCAGACTTACCGTGGCTATTTAGTGTCAAGGGCCAGCGCAGGGTGCTAAAGAGAGCTTTGACAGCAGCATGAATCCCACTCGGTTCCACCTCTCCCTGGCGGCGTGATCATGGGCAAGCTCTCGAGCCGCTCAAAGCTTCAGTTTCCTCACCTATAAAATGGGAATAACAACAGCTCCTTCAGAAGATTAAATGAGACATGCATGTGACAGGCGTAGGACGGTGTCCGACATGCCAAGGCACTCCACACACAGCAGCCATTGTTGTTGCTAGTGTGACCATGCTGCGGGAGATAATTGATGGAGCCCTGTGGAACCTGGATCCCACTATGGGGGGCTGTACTTATCTGGGTTCCTCTTCTGTCCTTACACCTTCTCATGCTTCTGCCCCAGGTGACGGTGGAGGGAGGAAGGTACACGCCAGTTTCAACTTCCCTGCCTAGTCCATTAACAGCTGCTGAGAATGGCAGAACTTACAAGGGCAGACGCGCTGGTCTTTGGGCGAAAGAGAGAAATATGGCCTCATGGCCTTAAATACTGTGTTCCACAGAGCCCTCGGCCTGGAGCCGCTAGGGAGTGAGTGACAGTTCCCTCTGTACTCTCACATAAATGG
>NW_011888924.1:435611-436879 GCF_000151845.1 Pteropus vampyrus
TAGACACTGTATGTTCAGTCTTTGCTGTATACCAGTCACCTGTCTATTGCTTATTTAGTCCCTTTTTTCTTCTACTACCCCCTTTTACAAATGAGGAATTAGAGGCTTTGAAATGGGAAATAACTCATCCAAAGTTACGTAGCCAATAAGTGATAACCAGGCTTTTGACCTTGGTCTGATCCCAAAGTCCACATTGTTTCTCCCTCAACCCCCTCAAAATCTCTCTCGATCTTTTAGAGAAGTCCAAAACCCTCTCCCGCACTGTCCCGATGCACCCTCCCTAGGACAGAGAGACTCTGTGTGTCAATCTAGGGGAAGCTGATCCTAGAGACAACTATTTTTCAGGCTAGACATAAACGCTAAAATCCACATGGACAGTCCAAGGTGGAGGTGGGAAAACCTCAGATTCAACTGCATCCTATTATTAGGGAGCTGGCTGCAGTCTGATTCCCAGAAGATAGCTGGTAATTCTGGGAATCAGAAAACCAACAGTAGACCACACCACCAATGCAGGGCCCTAAAAGGGTAATAAAAGCAAACGACGTGCATTAAAATCTAAAATTTTTTTTTTCGAATCTTGAGGACTGAGATAATGGCCCCAGAAACAAACATATCAGGCTGAAGTCAGACTAGAAGTAACTTACAAAGCCAGCTCCCCAGGGGGCCCAGAGGACATCAGGGCAGACGGATAATCTGGCTCAATTCATCTGTGATTGTCCACTCAGGGGCCGGTGACCACAGATCAGTGGCCAATAGGAAGTTTTATCTTGAGCCCTGGGCACTCTGAAGGAGGGTGTTTAGGAGGCTGACTGCCCAGCTCAGGCCTAATATGATTGAGATCTTTACCATAATTACTGTTTCCGGCCCCCCAGCTTTGTTGAGCTATCATTGACGTATAATCTATGTAAGTTTAAGGTGTAAGAGGTGATGATTAGATACATGTATACACTACAAAATAATTAAGACAATAAGGTTAGTTAGCTCCGACGTCCGTCACATAATTACAGCTTCATGTGTGTGTGGTGATAACATTTACCATCTCCTCTCTTAGCAACCTTCAAGTACGTGATACAGTACAGCGTTGCTGATTAAAGTCGCCAGGCTGCGCGTTAGATCCCCAGGGGTTATTTATCTTACAGCTGGGAGTTTGTTTTACCATCACTAGTGTTAATTAAAGAGTGTTTCCTGTGTTTGTGTTTCATCTTGTGACTGGGGCTCCGCCTCTTTTTGTTTTAATTCGACAAGAAATGGCTGGACAGAGTCGTTCC
>NW_011888924.1:436929-438180 GCF_000151845.1 Pteropus vampyrus
TCCCACTCGGTTCCACCTCTCCCTGGCGGCGTGATCATGGGCAAGCTCTCGAGCCGCTCAAAGCTTCAGTTTCCTCACCTATAAAATGGGAATAAAAACAGCTCCTTCAGAAGATTAAATGAGACATGCATGTGACAGGCGTAGGACGGTGTCCGACATGCCAAGGCACTCCACACACAGCAGCCATTGTTGTTGCTACTGTGACCATGCTGCGGGAGATAATTGATGGAGCCCTGTGGAACCTGGATCCCACTATGGGGGGCTGTACTTATCTGGGTTCCTCTTCTGTCCTTACACCTTCTCATGCTTCTGCCCCAGGTGACGGTGGAGGGAGGAAGGTACACGCCAGTTTCAACTTCCCTGCCTAGTCCATTAACAGCTGCTGAGAATGGCAGAACTTACAAGGGCAGACGTGCTGGTCTTTGGGCGAAAGAGAGAAATATGGCCTCATGGCCTTAAATACTGTGTTCCACAGAGCCCTCGGCCTGGAGCCGCTAGGGAGTGAGTGACAGTTCCCTCTGTACTCTCACATAAATGGGCACAAACAGCTTTCTTCTTGTGGCTCCTGGGTGACTGGTGCTGGCTGGGAAGGGATGATGCTGACCGTTGACATTTGCTGACAGCTCCTCGCGTGCCAGGCATGGGGCTAAGTGCGTCACACCTAGTCACAGCTCAGTTAAGACTCACAGCAGCCTATGAGGTCACCAGTATTATTAGCGCTCCTCCTTCCTTGTCGAGGAGACAGAGAGTAAGCAGCTTAGCCAAGACACACGGCTTGGAAATGGAGAAGCCAGGATTTGAACCCCTGCTCACGGGCACCCAAGCCCCCTCCGTATCCTGCCAGATGTGCTTGACGGACATTGAGGTAGCTTCTAGAAGATTTGCTGGATGACATTGAATTCTTACGCAGCGTGGTAAAAAAAGAGGTAATATCGATTCCATTTTCCGTATGATAAAACAGAAACAGAAGTTGAGTAGTTTTGTCCACGCTGGCCCAGCCAGAATTCAGTCTTAGGTCTTTCTGGTTCTACAGCCCTTGCTGTTGCTCATACTGCCATTACATTATTCTCGCCCCCTCACCCCCGCCCCCACCCAGCCACATCCTTTGGTCCTGCATCCAGGGCCAGCTTCATGGCAGGTGACTTGTTCACTGGTCCATGGCTTCACACTTAGTAGAGCCCCATATTTGGTTAATGTTCTGCTGTCGCTGTCTTAAAATTCTTAATACTTTTTTTTTTTTTTTTTTGGACA
>NW_011888924.1:440435-444346 GCF_000151845.1 Pteropus vampyrus
TTATTTATCTTACAGCTGGGAGTTTGTTTTACCATCACTAGTGTTAATTAAAGAGTGTTTCCTGTGTTTGTGTTTCATCTTGTGACTGGGGCTCCGCCTCTTTTTGTTTTAATTCGACAAGAAATGGCTGGACAGAGTCGTTCCACTCTGTAGCATTCTCAGCTTCTGGAGGGAATCGGTGATGACAGTGGGCTTTTTTTCTGTTTCTTAGGGATCCCTCCTCAGCTCTGAAAAGGGTAGATGGGTTTGAATCTCGGCTCAACCAATTATGGACCAGGAGATGCTGAGATGCTTGCTTAGAGCCTCAGAGTTTCCTCAGCTGAAAATCAGAATAATAAAACCTTTCTCCCTTAAACTGTGTAAGGACGCAAAGAGGTGTCAATTGCTTTGCACTAATTGCTAAGTGGTTATTATTATGCAACAGTCCAGCTCCTTCTTTGAGCAGAGGGCAGAGACCAGTAGATACTATTTTTAAACCATTTCAACAGACTCTTAACAGAGAATTTTATTATCTTAGGTTTGCATGCAAATCTGCTGTGGCCCCAGGGGACTTTCCTACCTGAAATGTATGTCTTCCAAAACAGTGCCTTGTGTTGAGACAGAATGAGAATGAATAATCAATGTGGTTGCCAAACTATTTGGATCATTTGGGGAGTGTCTTCAATTTTTTAAGTGGACAAATATTCTATTACACTTAGAATACGTCTCCATTTTTTAGGCCTCTGAGCACAAGCATCTCCTGGGTGCCAGACATTATGCTAGGGAAGGTAGACATGGCTGGCTTGCTCTTAATGGTGTCTACCGGGTGGTATGTATATCAAACAAAGTCAAACAAAACAAATATGTAATTACAATTGTGATAAATGCTGTGAAGGAGGGTGTCAGGTGTGTGTGAGTTCACATCAAGAGACCTACCTGAGACCTACTTTTCTGAGATAACTCTCCCCACTCCCCCACCCAGGAAAAAGGATTTCCTGTGAAAAGCAATTACATAAAAGCAATTTAAGAGACCAAAATAAAACCTGGCACGGATTAGATAGGCGAGAGGAGTGTGTGACATCCTGGACTGGACCCTCCTTCATTCCTTGTCAGCGGTCTCACGGGCAGTGGTCGTTTTGCTCACTGGCTAAATAGAGTCCTCCTCGGACTTCTGACCGTATTGCAAGCGAAGACCCAGGTGTGTAAAGTAGCATCGATATTAACAGCCAGAAATTAGGATGGTCAACTAACAGTATAAGAGTCAGCACCAAGCAACCCCCGGACACAACCAAACCTAGGAAAACTGAGACTGGGGTCACCAGCTGTGCCCAGCCTCCAGGGGCCGTGTGGAGCAGCAAAGAGATACCAAGGAAGCACGTCGGAGTGTAGGAGATTTTAGTAGGAGACAGGTCTGAATGGTTTCCAGAAGCTTCTAAGCGCCCAAACATGGAGTCCCTTTGGGAGCCGTCCTTTCTCTACTATAACTAAAAAAAATCCAGAGACAGGACACCCTGCTGCTGCCCAGTCCTGGCGTGAACTTGCTTCGACAGGCAGCTTCACGCAGAGCATGGGGCCCGATACGATCTTCCGCATCACGGCTCAGCTATGGGACTCGGCTTTCGGTGGCTGCGGGTCTCGAGTCTTTTAAATGTGTGCTTTATTTTTTGGCAGCGTGGCTTACCGCCTCCTCCCCCATCCCCCAACTTATGGTATTGGTCAGATTATTCTGAATGCCTGAGGAATGAATCTCACCGTTCATTCAGATCTCTCTCTCTCTCTCTCCTGTGAGAAAAACAAATACTCAAGCTCCACATGAGTTTCCCCATCTTTATCTCTCGTTCCATTTAAGATGGTTCCGTAGACATGATGGCAGATTGGGACCAACCCCAAGCTTGTTCTTTAATTCATCTTGGCTTTTAGGAGAGCTGGGTCAAGTTACAGTGGTAAATCATACCCCTTCCCTCACCAAATTGCTTAGTTATCTAATTCTCCAGTGGTTGTGTCGAATTGGATGGAGGTGGTGGTGATGGGGGAAATTCTATCTTTTAAACAAGAAAAGATGGACAATTTCCTCATGGGGAGAACATTTTTATTTTTCAAATGGGTATTTGAACTGTAATGATTTCATGACATCTGCTTAATAGCTTTTGCTTCTTTGTTTTACAGAAACAAACAATCATTGCTGTCAGAAAAGAGGTAATTAGTCTCTCAGATCCAGGGAAGTTTGATTTTAAATCCTCTAACAAATTATGTGTACTTTGGCTTTCTGCTCTGCAGTTAGTAATGAAATGAAAGCCACGCGTAAAGTTCAAAGGATTGTTTCCAAATTAACGGACAGCACAGAATGGTAAAGCATCTTAAGTAAGGTCTGAATGGGGCTGATGCTGAGACTCAGGATATGAAACACTCTCAGAAGGCATAGATCTGAGGGACGTGGGAGCAAATGCAGTAGAGCATCTGCACCCCTGCCCTGGCCCCTGCTCCCACAATTACAGGGCTGTTCAGAATCTGTCCAGGGTAGCACGTTATTTTGGCAAATCTCGTATCTAGGGCCATCGAAGTTAGATCTGCTTCTGTCAGTCAGAGGCACATGAGGGAAACGCTAAACATCTGACCTTGTGTCTTGGTTTCATGTTCCTTAGAACTTTTATTTTTCAGTTGGTGCCTTTTCCCAGACTGACACATGCCGCGTTAAGGAGGCCCCTAATTTGGAGTCTGGGGTCACCCATCTACTGAGGGCCCGAGTCCACTTGGTACTGAGGTGGCCGGCTTCAGGGAACGGAATCGGGTGCTGTGATGGGTATATGGCTGCTGGTTCCAGAGGCCACATGTAAATGTCAGTGTTTAGGGACACTCAAGAGTGGGGATGTAGGACATCTTCTAACGACCGTGTCTTTTCCAGATCATGTATTACCAACAGGCCTTAATGAGGTCCACGGTGAAGTCCTCGGTGTCCCTTGGAGGGTATGTCCCCAATTTATTGGTCTTGCTGAGGTTTGAACAATAGATAGACAAGAAGAGAACTTCTGCTTTAAGGCAAACTTGGCAAGTCAAGGGCTGGCTTAGAGCCTAATAAACTCTGAGGGACAAAGAGATCTCTTGGGGGTTAGTTACTGGTTCTTCACTCTGGTAGGCAAAATCAGGGGTGGGTGAGGTTCTGTATAAATCTGTCATCTTTCTTAGAACCCAATAATGTGCAGATGGGAAAGTGGGAGGAGTTTTTCAGCTCCTGCACTGGACCCTGTGGGGGTCCATAATAGCCTGCATTTCTATCCTTACCCATTCAGAATGATTAGGGTTGTGTTTACTGGTTCACATGTCCCATTATTAATCTTTAATTTAAAATCCAACCAGGATAAATGAGGAATTTACATTCGATACAGTGAATGTTTAGTCTCTCAGACACAAAAGGGTTTAGTGCCTCCCAAAATGTCAGCAATTATCCCTTTGAAATGTGGAGTTCATTTCTGGACCACCTTGATAACTCTGATTTTTCTGCACATGTGAAAATGGACTTGGCTTAGTCCTGGGGAGGCACGGTGACACTTACTTATTCAGACTGTTTAAGACTCGAGAATAGTACTGATCGAGATGGAAGATGTATCTTGTCCAGTTCTAATATGGTTGGGGGTTAGGCTCTTGTAAAAATCTTCAGATATCTTTTTACATCTTCCCAAATCCCTAGTTTGCAAAAATACCATCTGCTTGAGAAAATGTGTCCTGACCTCAATCACATTTTCCAATGACTTCTGTCTTCGAAAGATTTCCTGACCACAGATGAGCGTACACACCCGTATCCCCAGTGGGCATCCATTTTGGGTTGTAACGATACTCATTGTTCTTGGTAAAGCCAAAGCCATCTACTTTGATGTCGCACAAACCCAGTTTTCTGCAACCAAACAGAAAGGACATTATCGAAGGAGACTCAAAGG
>NW_011888924.1:445306-451607 GCF_000151845.1 Pteropus vampyrus
CATCTACTTTGATGTCGCACAAACCCAGTTTTCTGCAACCAAACAGAAAGGACATTATCGAAGGAGACTCAAAGGCTCTTGGATACTTCTTCGGCACCGCTTTCCAATTTCTATTCGGCTCAGAGTCTTACATAATCTTGACACCTTTAGTGTTTGGACCTGTGGACCTATTTTTTTTTTTTTCCTTCCCTTCTGCTGCTCCACTAAAGGTCTGATCAAAGAACATGAGGGTCGTGGGAGCTCTGCACCGAACTGCAGACTCAGGGCTCTGCTCTATTTCTAGGGCAATGGGCCCCGTCCTGGCAATCTCCCGGGGCTATGGACAGACTTCACGGCCAGTGCCCATGTGTTCACTGTGGCTGTCATCCCCACCTGTGGGGTGGAGGGATGGAAGGCTTTCTCCGCCCTGTCCAGACACCAGAAAATGTGTTGGCTCAGAAGGTCTAATTCAGCCAGCGGGAATTAGGTTTTGAATACTGGGTCCAGGTTTCCAGACTGCCGTCACTGTCCTCACAAAGCGGGGGCCTCAGCACGTGGGCAGAACCCCAGCAAGTCTCCGGCGCCCTCGTGCTTTCAAGATGGCGCCACGTGCCCCTTTGAACAAACTGAGTCTGCTCTGAGCTTTGAAAACTCATGACGCAATGTAAAGAGATGGTGTTTTTAATGACGTAGGGATTGGGTCGGGAGGCAGCATTTTGTTTTAAGTAGAGTAGGGACCAATTTTGTCAAATACCCACCAATCTGAGCCTTGTTAGAGCATTTTTCTAAGAAGACAGGGGTAAGTGTGTAATAAATCTGTCAGGAAAGGAGGACAGGCTGGTCATCCTGAGTGTTGATTCAGTCTCTTGGGTGTTGAACTTCTGGGAAAATCGTTTTCCGTTTGCCTTTCAGGATCGTCAAATACAGTGAGCAGTTTTTGTCCAATGATGCCATCATGTCAGGCTGCCTTCCTAGCAATCCCTGGATTACAGATGACACTCAGTTCTGGGATTTAAATGCCAAATTGTATGTATTCGAGATACTGTTTTGTTTTGTTTTGTTTTTTAATAGTTTTTTGAGTTATAATTCACAAGCCATACGATTCACCCATTTAAAGTGTACGATTCAATGTTTTTTTTTAAAATTATAGTCATAGAGTTCTGCAAGCATCACCACAGACAATTTTAAAACATTTTCATCATCCAAGTAAGACCCTGCCTTGTACCCTTTAGCTGTCATCCTCCCCTGTCCCCAGACACACACACACACAGTATTCCTCCAGCCCCAGGCGACTACTAAACCACTTTCTATCTCTATGGGTTGGCTTATTCTGGACGTTTCATATAAATGGAATCATACAATATGTGGCCTTTTGTGACTAGCTTTTCCACTTAGCATAATGCTTTTAAGGTTCACCCGTGTTCTAGCATGCGTTAGTACTCAGTCCCTTTTTATGACTGAATAATCGTCATTGTACGGACACCTCACATTTTGTTTATTCATTCACCGATTACTGAACCTTTTGGTTTGTCTCTGTTCTTAGCTCTTACGAATAATGCTGCGGTGAACATCCGTGTACTGGTTTTTGTGTGGACGTGTGTTTTTGTTTCTCCTGGGTGTCTACCTAGGGGTAGAACTGCTGGGTCAAATGGTAACTCTATGTGTAACATTGTATTGTTTTTGAAAAGGAAACAAATACTTTTCCGGCTTCACATATTGGATATCTAATCAGTGTCAAACTAAGTTCCTGGTGGTCAGAGCTGAAAGCTGCCTGGGCAGTTACACTACTCACTCGTTGGCTCTTAGCTCTGTTTGTGCATTTGAACGGGTGTTGCCGCTAGCTGTCCCTCTGCATATATCAGGCGTTTGGGAGGCGGGCAAAGGCGGTCATACAGAGGGAGAGTGTCAGCTAACGGAGAAAGGAAGAAGAGAAGGGCGTAAATGTCAAGTCAGACGGAAAGGTAGAGGAGGAGAAGAGGGGAGGAGGGGCTGGTAAGCCTGCAGCTTAGGTCAGTGCCAAGGCCATCACACTTAGGGCATGAGGAACATACAGGCAGCATCGACCTAGCCAGGTAAGCAGGGCTGGGTAGCCCTGTTGCCTGCTCCATGTAGCCTCTGTGGGTAGCTGCTAGGTTCAGGAGGGCACTCATCTGGAGTTTGGGGTCACTTGTCTGCTACGTCAGTTGCAGAGTGGAAGACTCTAGAACCACCTTCTGGGGAGTCTTCCCTCCTCCTCAGGGCTCTAGTTATTAGGATGGTTTTCTGGAGTCTGCACCTGTCTCCCAGTTACAGATAAGAGGGGCGACCCAAATCTCCTTGTAGACAAGAGTACGTGGAGTTTGACTCCATGGAGGAGAAGGCTGGGCCGCCTGGCCAGGAAAAGGGTGGTCCCAAGAGGGTTTGGGCAGGAGACCTTTCGAAACGTTGACACGAGGTGGGACTTGCATCTTAGAAGTCTGGGAAAGGGTGCACAGATGACAAATGGGGTCTACCCAGAGGTGCTTGGCCTGAAGGCAGGTACAGGAGAAATCTCCAGATGCCAATGTGTTCCCGTGGTGAAGGGGGTGCTCTCCAGTGATGACAGGCATTGGGGTGCCGGGAGGTGGGGAGCCGGTGGCCATAGCACCCATCACCAGGGCTGCTCTGGAATGCTCTCCTGGTCCAGTGTGGTGACCTGACCCTCGGCTGGCTGTCCCCACGGGCCTCGGAGGAGGCATCCCTGAAGGCGAAGGGAGTGGCTGGAGTGTGAGGCTCTCTGCTGTGGGGATCCCCCTCCCCTTCGGGGTAGCCCGCTCCTGCTCTGTGGCCAGCAGACTCGTCTGGGGCTGCATTCTCCTACCAAGTGATTATTTGGATTGTACGTTTGTGCAGAAGTGGGGGTGGAGGGGTGTTGGGTCGAGCTCTGGGCCGTGGGATTCACGGAGGCTAGTGGGGCGCTAAAACCCCTCGCCGCTACCCAGGCCACCGCCTGGCATGGCCCCCCTGCACTGAGTGTCTGGTGCATTGATGGATTGTCACCCCCCAGGGTGGAAACGCCAACCAAGATGCGGGTAGAGCGGTGGGCCTTCAACTTCAGCGAGCTGATCCGGGACCCCAAGGGCCGGCAGAGCTTCCAGTACTTCCTCAAGAAAGAATTCAGTGGTGGGTCTACCTTTTTAAGACTTTTTAAATTTTTTTTCTTTTCTTTATTCTTTTATTTATTATGGTGACATTGATTAATGAAATCCAGTAAGTGTCAATGCAACAGTAAGTCATATATATTTTGCATCGTATATTTACCACCCATAACATGCAGTTTTTCAAAGCTAACATTTCTTTTTTTTAAAGTTTTTTGAGAAACACCCCTGTTATGTCTAGCATGGGGTTTCCGAGGGGCCCCACCACTGAGGGGGGGGGGGCAATTTTATCTGCTGACATTAGTGAATTCACGTTTCCAAGGGTGCTGTCCACTCGGGCCGGCTTTGATCCTCGGGGTCGCCGGCCCAGGAGCTCTGTGTCCCTTGCGGTCAAGTGCAGCCCCTCGGGGAACGGAGCAGAAGGGAGCGGGGAAAGCAGGCTTTCTCTTTTTGTCTCCCAGCCTGATTTTCTCCAGCTCAGCGCTTCTCTTCCCTGGCCGCGGGTTGGATTCGCCTGGTGATATTGTAAAACGAGCTTGGCAGATCCCATCCAGAAGGTTTCTTTTCAATTTGTTTGGAGTGGGTTTTCCCAAGTTTTGACAACTCTCCAGCAGATCCTAACACGTGGCCATCTTGGTCTCGTCTCGGTCTCAGGAGGGAGCGGATTTTAATGGAATGGGCGGAAGCCACACTGTAGATCCCATCTCTGATGTGTCAGCTTTTTAAATCTACAGCACTGAGAACCATCTGGGAAAACCCAAGGCCAGATCAGGACCGGTTTCATTAGGCTGAGTATTCCATCGGCTTCATCCTCTTTGTTGACATATTTACTCTTATGGGGTTCACTTACTTTCTTACTGGTTCCCCGGCTCTGGGGAGCGTCACATGTGAGCCTCAGTACTCAGCCTCTTACTCCCCAAGACCCAGTGGTCTGTGGGGTTGCTCCTGAAACTCATCCCACGAGACGTGCCATCGGCCTGTTTGACCTCCTGATGCAGCACGTTACATTATAATGTGATTCTGGAAAATCCTTCTCTCTATTCAAACCTAACTGCCAGGATGTAATAAACCCCAGACTAGATGGATGGGAGAGAGGGACGCTCTTAGCAGGGCGGGAAGTAACTGGCGAATAAGTGGAGAGGGTGCCATCTAGTGGCAACGCCACAAACCACACCCTGAGTTTATCCTACCTACGCATTGCTTAATAACAAAACCTGAGGAAAAGATTTTTCTTTTCTGCATTATTAAAATAGTACTATCGGTGATCTACTCAAGATATGCTCGAGGCTTCAGACATGACCAGGGCACATGAATCATCACTTTGCTCATTTAATTAAAAACATTTAAAAATTGAGATATAACTCACAGACCATAAATTCACAGGCTGTAATACATATACCATTTGAAATTGTACAATTCAGTGGTTTTACTATATTCATGAAGTTGTGCAGCCATCACCGGAAAGTTTTCACCCCTTCAAAAAGAAACCCCTTACCCATTAGAAGTCTTTCCCTATTCTTTCTTTTTCTGCTCCCCTCTTCTTTCCTACCCACCCCAGCCCTAGGCAACCAACTAATCTACTTCCCATTTTATTGGATTGGCCTATTTTGGACATTCCATATGAATGAAATCATAAAATACTTGTCCTGTGTCTTCTTTCGTGTAGCATAATGTTTTCACGGTTCATCCACGTTGTCGCCTGTAACAATGCTTCATTCCTTTCTACGACTGAAGAATATTTAATTGTGTGGCTTTGTCACATTTTGTTCCTCCATTCATTCGTTGGTGGACATTTGGGTTGTTTCAGCAGCTTTTTGGTTGTTAGGAATAATGCCACTGTGAACATTCGAGTACACATTTTTGTGTCCTTGTTTAATTTTTTTGTGGTGGCAAAGTTTTCATAACGTAAAGTGTACCATTTTGACCATTTTTAACTGCACAGTTCAGTGATATTGTGCAGCCATCACCACCATTCACCCACAGGACTTTTCCATCTTCCCCAGCTGAAGCTCTGTCTCCTTCAGACACTAACTCCTCCCTCATCCCTCCTGGCAACCACCATCCTACTTTCTGTCTCTATGAATCTGACTATTTCTAGGTGCTTCATGTAAGCGGAATCGTACAATACTTGTTCTTTTCTGTTTGGCATATTTTACTTAGCATAGATTTTTCAAGGTTCATCCATGTTGTACCTTGTGTTAGAATTTCGTTCCTTTTTAAGGCTGAATGGTATTCCGTGGTATGTGAGTAACCTCGTTTTGCTTATCCATTCCTCCATTGATGGGCGTTTGGGTTGTTTCCACCTTTTGGCTCTTGTGAATAATTGCTCACTTAATTTTAACCTTAAGCAATTAATCATTTTTTGCCACGGGCAAGATGATCTGCATTGCACTTGATGTTCATTTGAGCATCCAGGTCTGCGATCTCCGTCCTAAGAACAACCTGAAGCTTGAACCGCAGAGGAAGGACCCTAGCGTCTGGGGACAGACGTCAAGTAGCTAAGAATCGTGCCAGTCTGAAGTACCCGGGGGCTTTCCAAAACCACTGTGAAAGAGGAGGAAGGGTCTTCTTTTGTCTGTGTCCCCACGCACTGGCTTTCCGTGATTCTCATGCATGCACGCACAGATACATGCACACATGCACACACATGCACACACATGCACACGCATGCACATGCATACACAAGACGCACACATACATGTACACACATCCACACACATGCACACACACATGCACACGCAAGGCGCACACATACATGCACACATTCACACACACACATTCACATGCACACACAAGGCACACACATACATGTACACACATCCACATACATATACATGCACACATTCACACACATTCACATGCATACGCAAGACGTACACATACATGTACACCCATTCACACACACACACACACACACATTCACACACAAGGTGTACACATTCACACACACAAGGAACACACATACACACATATACACATTCACACTCATGCACTCGCATATACACATACACATATTCACATACATGCACACGAGGCACACATGCATGCACACATTCACACACAAGGCACACACATACACATATACACATTCACACTCATGCACTCGCATATACACAAATTCACATAAGTGCACACAAGGCACACACATGCATACACATTCACACACAAGGAACACACATACACATACACATTCACACTCATGCACT